>NW_020955531.1:1724628-1804628 GCF_003031625.1 Empidonax traillii
GATTTTCTAGCCTCCTGTCCCTGGGCACTTCACTGCAAAGGAAGTGACAGAGGAGTCCCTGGCCTGGCAAGGAGAAGTGGGGTCCCTTGTCTGTCCTCGGTGGCAGGAGGGGAGGATTAGTGTCTCACCTGGGGGCTGAAGGCTTCCTCACTCTTGCTTTCCAGCACTGCAGGAGTATTGGTGAATTCCTGCTTTTCAGGGCAGGATGCCCAGTCCTGCTGGCTGACTGCCACAGGAGCCCCTGATGCCCTGTCCTGGCCTCAGGGGTGGTGGCTGGTGACCAGCAGCCTCAGGGATGGCTGGGGGAGGCTGATCCGGTTGCCTTTGGTGGCACTGTGGCTGCCCTCACTGGCACTGTGGCTGGCTGAGGATGCCACATCACTGCTTCCAGTGAAGCAAATTCCATGTCACCAGGAGCCGAGCGCAGCGAGGGGCTGGCAGGTCACTCGCTGTGGGCATTTCCAACAACAAATGAGCTCCAGCAAGCACTCATGAGGATGGGGAGTGCAGGAAGAGCTCACTGAGCGGAACCCTAGTTTTGAATTTGCCCAAATATTGGCCCCTGTGTCAGGACAGAGGTCATCGGGAGCAGGGAGCGCACAGGCTGGTGTTTCACTGGAGCAGTGGAGACGTCTTCCTTTAGCACTCTGATCACATACGCAGCCTTCACGCTGCTGCCGGCAGCCGAGCGCCTTTGTGTCCCCGTGCCCACGCTGCCGAGTGTCAGAGCCATCGCTGATGCCATGGTTCCCACCTTGCACACTTTGGGGGGACTTCTCCCCCTCCATGGTGCTGCACCTGAGGAGCACAGTGCTGTACACACACCCGCCCTCTCCGCAGGTAGGGATTCATGGATGCACGAGTCCATGAATCCTCCCCAGCCCAGCGCAGGCACTGCAGACCCAGCACCTCCCTTGTTTGAGCTTTCTGAGGGAGGAAGCAAAATCTGTGTCTGAGCGCAGACTGACAGACTTTTCAGGAAAGATTGCACCTCTGGGATTTATGGAATAAGCGCTGTAGCAGGTTGCAGCATTTATGCACTGGTCATGTCAGGCCAAGTGGGACATGCTGCCCCTGCTGACTGCTGGGCTGGTTGCCACTGGGAATCTCGCATCCGGGTTGCAGACACACTTGGGACTCCCCTGTTTGTACTAACAACACAATGAAAGCTGAGCTGGAGCCTGGTGATGTGCACAGGCACCACTCCTGCGGGGCTGGAAGGGATGGTCCGGGGCTGGCAGCAGCTCTTCCCACGGTGCTGACTGGCAGGTTGTGCCAATGTGCAGGGACACCCAGCCTGTGCCTCCACTGCAGACCATCTCCTGTCCTGCCCTTTCTCCTCCTCTGTGTAGGAGCGAGGAGCTGATCTTGGGATTCTGCAAGATCTGGAGGAATTGGGAAGTTTTTAGACAGGCATTCTTGCTTTCCATGGGAATACTGTGATGGCGTGGACAGGAGGGAAGGGATCAAGAGCCAATGAATTTCCCTGTGTGGGACGGGGCACTGCCCTGTGGCTGCTTTGCTTGGCTGGACTCTCCTGGGAGCCTTAGTCCGCATGGAGATTCTTGGACTACTCCCGGTTTCATGGATGGGCTGTTACATGGGATCCTCCCATCTTAGGCACTGTCAGGGTGGGACTTACGCGCTGTCACTAGGTTCATATAAAATGTGATGGATCTTACTGTAATCCTTGGAGCCCACGTAAAAAGATACTCTCTAGATATCTATAAAACATGCTGGGATTTGCAATTAAAATGCCTGGGTGGTGACTGTGCCTACAGCCAGCCTTCTCTTCCTCCCTCCCTCCCTCCTTTCCTCCCTCCCTCTCTCTCCAGTTCAGAGCAGCTCCATGTAAACCCTGTTTTGCAATCGCTGTTTAAACAACAAGCTGCCTTCAAAGGAATATATTTAGAACAGAGGGTCCCCCCCATAAGCGCGCTCGGAGCATTTGAGTGATTTCAGCTGGTTTGGCGAGCATTCCCTGTGATATCATGGGCCGACCATTTCTTTGTGGATCTGTGAGCTCAGGCTCTGAAGTGCTCACAGTTCTGAAGCTCCTGCAGTGCCACCAGCAGCATTTCCAGCCACGCATGAGCCTGGCTGAGTGTGATGGATATGTGTGGTGGGGGCCACAACTGCCAGCCCACCACAGGCTGGCAGAGGGTGAGCCATGTCCAAGGCTGGTCATCCTCAGTGCTCCTGGCTGGAGTGGAGGAGTTGGCCATGCTTTCATGGCCTTAGGTGGCCGGTTACCATGGGCCCAGGCCTGGTGTGTTCCCTGTTAGTGCACGTGTGGTGACTTTGACACTTTACCAAGGAGTCTCCATGAGGCAGAGGGTGGGTTGGCTTGGTTAAACATCATGGTCTTCCCTGGAGGAGTGCATTCACCCTTCTCACACAGGCAACAGCTCTGACTTCTTCCTGCAGCAGGCAAAGGCTGGAAGAATTTGCTGAATGTCAAACAAATATTGATTTTTTCATTTTACAGCAAACTCCCCCTCGCCCTGCCAGCCAGGTACCTCTGGCACACCAGCCAGGTGCCTCTGGCACACCAGCCAGGTGACTCTGGCACTGCCAGCTGCCCTTGCCTTGGGAGCAGCCTCCCTGGCTCCTTCTTCATGGTACAAAGCCAGTTCCCCTCATTATCTGCTGGGTGCAGATGTTCACAAAGCTGTGAACTAGATGCTCCAGCACTGAGTGTTTTAGGCGAGGTTTTGTTCAGATATCTGTGAATTTTTCAGCAAAAACCAATATATGGTTAAAAGGATGCCTCAGAACCATTTGCTCTCCTGTTACAGACAGCCCCCTTCTGACGGGGCCAGCCCCCTGGGCTGAGCGGTGGGGGCTTCGTGGCAGGAGGCAGAGAAGGGCTTTGCAGAGCTTCACAGGAGAGAGGGGAGAGCCGCCAAGGAGCCTGGGGTCCCTCATCTCCGAGGATCACCTGCAAGGTTGTTCCTGACAAGGGCCCCATTGTTCCATGAAGGGCTCATCTGAGGAGCAGGACAACTCCTGGTGTCTGTAATTAGCAACAGGATCTCGGCCGTGCTCGTCCTCCCTAAGGCAGCTTGGTCATGTCTCTGCAGCTCTCTACATTTTTTGCCCAGGTGGTGAAGCTGAGGGGGGTGGTACAGTGGGATGGGCTCCACTCCCACCATCCCCTCCTCATCTACAGGAACGTCTGCTGCAGCTTGCAGCCTGGGGCATGGGGAAGCCCAGGGAATGGGGACAGTCTGAGGCATGGGGAAGCCCAGGGAATGGGGACAGTCTGAGGCATGGGGACAGCCCAGCACCTCCAGCCACCCAGATTGTACAGGGGGAGAAAAGACACAAAAAGAACTAAAATAAGCCCCAAATTGCTATGCCCTTGCACAGCTGGGTGTGGCAGAGAACTGGGTTGCTGAAGCTGCAGACCCATTTTTCAGCTGCTGTTGGAGTGTCTGGAGAGAAGGAATGTGTATATTTTCAGTGAGAGATTCCCCTTGGTATTTCCACGAGGATATCTGAGCCTATGTTTGAATCCAGAGAACCATGGCTGCTCCCAGCTCTGGGAGTGGAGTGGCAGCTGCAGGTCCCCTGTGCCCGTCAGTGCCCCTGGACTGAACTATGGGCACAAGAGCTTTCAACCAGATGAGAGAAATGCATGGCTAAACAGTTTTTTTGTGCTTTAAAATGTGAGTTGCTGTCTCATTGGAGCAGTAGTTTTAGAAGTCCTGGGCCCAAAGTTTTTAATCTGTGCTAGTTTTGAGGGTCAGATCCTGTTTTCCTGTGTGGGATGCTCTGAGACGGACACGGTGCTGCCTGAGGTGCCCAAGCAGGGCTGAGCTGGGATGCTCCTAGAGGGCAGTGGGTGGCTGAGAACCTTGCAGATGGCTCTCCTTTGGCTTTGAAGGGCATTTCATATTGTGCTGGGCACTGACTGAATGTACCCATGCCCGCTCCAGGGCACATCTAGCTGCTCCCTTTGTTCTGGCACCCAGAATACTCCTATTGCATGAAGTCTGATCACAATAAGACTTACTCCAGCCAGGCTCTTCACTGACTGCTCTGACCCAGTGAAGCGATGCCGTCCCCCGGCCGGGCGGGGACAGTGCCGGTCCCACAGCTCCTCCTGTGCGCGGGTCTGTCCCGAGGCTGCCCCTCCACGGGGCTGCTCCCACACAGCCCAGCTTTCGGAGGCGGGAGGGAGCGGGAGGAGGCAGCTGCTCGCAGGCTCCAGCATATGTTTGCCAAGGCTTTTCTTCCAAATGCTGCTCGTAGAGAAACAAAGGGAAGGAGAGAGCTGAGATGTGCAGCAAACGCCTGGACGCAGCCGTTGGCTGTCAGGGCAGTGCTGTCTCTGTCTCTGGTGTTAATTTGAGGCTGTGTCCTCGCCCAGACCCCTCTGTCGTGACTCTGTTGGGGCAGACCGTGGCACTGACCCGGTGCTGCTGCGGGATGCACACCTCCTACCCCGTCTCCCTGCAGGAGATGCTGCAGGATTTTCACAAACCTTTTGGGACAAAAGATAAAAATAACAAGGAGAAAAACATGTTCGCAACAGAAAATAGGATTCAGAGATGAGGGAAGTTCTGCCAGACAGTGCTTCTCTCCCTCACCATGCTCAGCAACCCCCCCTCCCCCCCCCAGTTTGCTCTGGAAATGCTGGGAATTGGGGCTGGGGGGTTGGCTGAGAGGGGGCCTGTTCCTGGAAATGCCTAGGAGAACTTTCTCATCACAGTTCTCCAGGTAAAAACCTGTAACTTTATCATCCTCAAATAATTTGAAAGCAGCCCCCTGTCCTCCAGGCACACAAAGAATGGCTTGATCCGTTGCTAACAAAGCCTCTTAAAAGATAAAGAGCAAAATACAAGGCAAGGAGAGCATGCCTGGCAGGCAGACAGGAGCTGGCCAGTATAGGCCAAATTCTTTAGGAGTTGAGTTTCCGTTTGGGCTCAGCTTTCCCGCGGATTCTATACACCTAAAGAAAACAAACCGTAATCCTATCTGGGGCCCAGCACTCTATTTATTTCACCTGGTGAAAAGATCTTGCCAATTCCCCCATGCTGAAACCCAGCAGCTGCCCAGCAAGGGAGCTGGGCCATAAGTGTGTTCTGCATTACGGAAAACCTGATATTAAAATATAAATGTTGTCTTGTGAGGATGTATTCGCACTGGTACTGTGTGAGACATTCTTCCAGGTTTCTCTGCTGTTTCTCTGTGTGATTTGGATCCCACTCACTGCTGCTTCTCAGCCCCTGGTAATCCCGTTACACAGCCGTAATCCGCAGATTACAAGGGGGAAAGTGCCCAACCTCCACTCGCCCCTCGCAGCTCCACCTCTCACCTGTCTTAGGTGAGGAGCTGGGCAGAGGAGGGCACTGATCACATGGAATTGCTCATAATGAGGGTCCCTTTCCCTCTCTTTGCCTTTCCCTCAGCCCCATCTGTCTGATTCCTGCCTGATTCCAGTGACTCTGGAGCAGCCAGAGCAGGCAGGGGCGGGCAGGGCTGAGGGCAGGCAGAGCAGGCAGTGGGGCTGTCCTGTGCTGGGCCACAAGTGGAAGGTGGTGGGTGACACCCATGGGTGCAGGCTCGGTGCAGTCACAGCTGCTGTGCGGGGTCCTGCGGGTACAGAACTGCCCCCCCACCCACCCTATGCGGGGCAGGGTGAGCTTCTGCCGGCAGCCCTGGGGCATCAGGCACCGCCTGCAGAAATGCTCCCACCAGCAACACAAGCGCAATTGTGTTTCTAGCGAGTAAGGAGACAAAAAGCCAAACATTTTCCACTCTCATTTCTCTTTCCTGCGTTTTGTTACTGATACCTCCCCATGGGCTTTGGGGCTCTGACAGACGAGCTCTGCAACGGATTAAAGGGTTACTGTGCTCAGCTGTCAGAGGTTGCCGTCCCTGAGTGGGATGGTGCAACCAGATCCTGCCTGTGCCCCGTGCACTCCCCCAGCCTGTGCACCAGCCCCTGTGGTTGCTGGTGCAGGGATGGAGCAGGCGCCACGGCCACAGGCTCGACCTTCACGAGCCTCCCCCTTTACAGCCAGGTTCGCCCTCAATTCTGCTTGCCCTTTCAGACATCCGGGGAGGTGACCCTAAAACCAATCCCACTGCTCTCGCCGTCTGCCCCACAGCCCGTGGGGGCTCTGCCCGGCTGCTGTGGGTGTGGGAAGGGCTGTTGGGAGGTCCAGCACCATTCGGAGCCTCACATGGAATGACTGCTCAAATCCAAGGGCTGGGCCACTGCAGGCTCCTGCTGTGATGCCACCCTACAGGCCATGGCAGCCTGCCCTACTCACCCCAGCCCACCCAAACCCCATCCTCCTCTCCAGCTGGGGTTTCTAGCTGAGACACTTATGTATCCCCTGTAATTGGCAATGTTTGGAAAATAAAAGCTCGAAGTATTTGCAGTATGGTCACAATCATTCCAGGCTTTCTGTGGAGATGAATGCTGCTGACAACATCTCCGTAGCTGCTTCCCAGGCTGATAAGTCACCAAATATGAAGGAGGAATGGTGAGGAGATACCATCAGCATTTCCATGACGCGTTAATTCTTAAATATGACCAAAAGGAAGGGACCATTTTCCAGAACTCCCCCTTGCTGCAGCTTTGAGCAGAGTCCTGTGAGGAGCTGTTGGGACTGTTTGTGCTTGGATTCACTTTTGGGCTCACCGGTGACCACCTCAAGCCAAGCCTGCTCCCTGCCAGCCCCAGGGTGCAGCAGGACAGGGGTTCTGGGGCTGTGGGGAACATTGGTATCAGCCCTGCACAGTGGCATCTCCTCCTCGAGGAGTCCCAAGTACAGCATGAATCTGGGGACATGTCACCTCTGTGCCACCTAGAGACAACTGAGCTTATTGTCGTTCTAGGAACAGGAGTCTCCAGTATGAGAGGGAAAAATCAGTGGTTGGATGGGAACACTGGATCTGTTTTTACATGCCAAAAGGGTTTTTGACATTTTGGATGATCTGCCCAAGCCTCAACCCTGCACACAAGCTGGTAATTTCTGGAGCTCCCCAGAGATGTGTCCCCTCTGGGGATGGGGTGGGCTTTCCCATGGAGAAGCAGCAGACAGCAGAGGGGCAGGATGACACTGTGTCAGGGTGAACTCGGCAAAAATGTCCCAGGAAGGGGCAGGGGACAGTGTTAGGCTACACCCTCACAGGGCCAGGGAGCTGCAGTGGGTCTGTCGTTAGACACAGTTGTCAGATTAAGCAGTGCTGGGCAAACTATGACTTTTTGAGGAGCAGGAAGAGCTTGCCAGCTGTTTAAATTGTGATGGCTCTCAAATAACAAGATTAGGCAACTGTGGGCTACAGGAAGGATACCAGCAATTACCGCCTGATTGGTAAGAGCTGTAATTAAAGTGCAGTGTCTTTCAGGCTCTCAGAGCACTAGTCTGGTCCATGTGTAGCCATCTCTACATTTGGTTCTCATTTATTTGCCTCTACAAGCACAGTATCTTCTGGACCTTGTCAGGCACATTCAGTTGGTGCTGGTTGTGGTCACAGAAGATCTGAATGCGGGGGCTGCTGTCTCTCAGTGTCCTCAGGGTCTGCTGCGAGTGCTGCCTTTGGATGCCAACATGTGCCACCTCCCACCCTGCCTGCCCACGCCTGGGAGCTACTGGGTTGGCTCACTGGCATGGAGGGCACCACATGTCCATAACACCTGGTGCTTGAGCTCCCTTCAGACAGGCCTCCCCTCACAGCTGATCTAGTGCCCTGGTGTGTGGGTGAGCTCAAGAGGAAGACAGAAACCAGGATCTTCTCCCTCTGTAACCCCTTTCCCTGCCAGGATGAGGTGATGCTCTGCCCGTGAGCTGCCTGTACTTGCTTCCTGCTGGCCCTGGAGTGCTGAGGAGGAAATCTGTGAGATGGTAAATGCTCATATGCTGTAGATTTGCTCATCTTCTATCTTTGGTGATTCAGTTTATGTTTTAAAATGTAAAAAGGCCTCCTACGTACATGATGTCTCTATTGTATAAAAATATCAGCCATGGTATTTCAAAATATCTCCCCTTCCAACAGCAACTTCCCCCTGCCAGCCTCAGCCCCCATCCCCACTGCTCATCCTGGCATCCCAGACCAACTGGAACACCCTGAACGCGTGGGGACGCTGAGAAGTGCTGCTGTCCCTCAGCTGTAAATGGATGTTTGCTGCACTGACAGTGTGTTGTCTACCAGAGGGTGGTTAAAGAGCAGTCCCCAAAGTGGGTGAGTTAAACCCGGCTGTGATGGAAGGCAGCTGCTGGCACTGATGCTGCTCTGCCTCGCTAAATGCTCTGCAGCCGAGTGATCAGTGTTTTCCAGAGGGAACCTCTTGTGTTTGTTTGTCCTCAACAGATGAGCCAGCCTGCTCATGGGGAGTGGGATCCATGGGCTGGGGAACCTTTGCTGCTGCCCCTGCTCGTTTGCAGGTGGCCTGGCTGGGATTGTGATGCACAGGGTCCTTTCTGTGCAGGCACCCCTGTGCCTCCAAAGGGACTCTGCAGCCGGAGCAGAAGGACACAGACAACTTGTTATTGCTAATTCTGAGTGGTGGTAAAATACCCTTTTTGGGCAAACATGTCGTTCACTGCAGATGCTCCTGCAAAGGGGAGGGATGGTTGTGAGAGGGACTCAGGGCCGCATTGCTTGGGAAATGGATCTCCCTGCCTGGGACTGTGAGGTGAGGTTTGGGGTCCCAGGTCTGTGCTCTTTCCTCTTGGTGCTCTGGAGCATCTCCAGATGAAGCTGCCCTTGCCATCGTGGCACACAGTCAGCTCAGCACAGGTTGGATGCTCTCTGCTAGAAATGATGAGTATTTCTATCAGAATGTCTTAAGGAGCAAGAAGTGGGTGAAGAAAGAAGTTTTATCTTAACTGAAATGTTTATGATCAGCTGAGCAGCAGTGCCATGTGGATGGAAGGGCCATGGTGGATTTGTCCCGTAGGCAAGGAGTCACTACTCTGCCAAGGAGATATCTGGCTTGCTTGCCTTTTCTGGGAAAGTTTGCTCAGCTGGTGGCTCACATCACTGGGCTGGGGGGGATGCTGCAGCCTTCCCAGCAGTGGTCCCGCCATGGATGGTTAACTATGGAGAAATTAGTCTCTTGGTGGTTCAGTTGTTTCTGATTAACTTAAATACATGCACTGAGTCAAGGCTGCGGAGCAAAGCTGAATTTGTGGCTTGTGCACATTCCTGTGTGGTCCCAGGGTGGTGGCTGCCAAGCCCCAGCGCTGCCTACCCAGCATCCCTGCCTTCCTGGGATTCCTGCCTGCCCAGGATCCTTGCCTGCCCAGCATCCCTGCCTTCCTGGGATCCCTGCCTGCCCAGGATCCCTGCCTGGTGTATCCTACCTGCCCAGCCAGTGTGGGTGATGACAGTCAGCAGTGACTCTTGGTGGGGGACTCTCAAAAAGGGACCCTTGCCAGGGCACCCTTGTCAGGGTCAGCCTCAGCCCATGCTGAGTGCTTTCAAGGGGCTGGGTACATATTTTTCCAAGATCCTGTTTTCTCATGCCAATCCTTCAGCTGTCCTTGGGAACGCGGCTGCCAGCGCGTGGAGGAGGGAGCCCGTGATGAGCGATGCCACAGAGCGACCCCTATAGTTAAGGTTACATGAGAATTTCTATAGGCTAAAAATTTTCCCAAACATTCACCTGCTGGGCTTAAATTTTCCATGCTTGTTGTTTGCCTGAAGGTGAATTGTTGTCAAGCTTGAGAAAAATTCCTTTGGCTGTGTCTGGGTTATGGGAGAAGAGAAAATACTCGCTTCCCACTGGAAAATCTTTAGCTACTTTTTTCCCCCTTCTCCTTCAGACAGGGCTACAGAAAATAGTCTGGAGTCTGAAAAGCCTCAGAACTTGGCCTGGACAAGTACCTCAGTGGGAAGATTAAAGTGATGGAAAAAAAGGGATAAGAAAGGGAGACGGGGCAAAGGGGCTGGGGGAGAGTGTAGCTGTCGGAGCATGTTCTGTCTTGCCATGATTCCTCTCCTTTCTCTTTTTTTGGTCTTGCCTCAAGCAGCATCACGAGCTCCATGGTCGCAGCACCAGTGTGGACGGAGATGTGGACCTGGTGGTGCTTGGGCAGGGTGGGCGGACAGGGCTGGTGCTGGCTCCTCACACCCTGTGCACACTGAGAGTCTGTGTCTCTGACCTTCCCCCCTTCTCCAAAAGCAGTAGTTAATCAGGGAAGAACTCCACTCTGATATGTACTCTGGGAATTTTCACACTAAGAAACTTGTGTGACTTCTTGTGAAGTTGGTTGCTTGGTATTTTTTTTATGTAATCAAATTGTAAGCAGGATCTTTGTTGGTGAGAAACTGAAGTTGCACCATTAAAAGAAGGGAATACGAAAAGGTAGATTCTTACACAGATTTCTCCTCCTGTTGGTTATAAAGTTTTAAAAAGAGATACATTTTTTTCTGGATAAAAGTGCAGTTCAGTAAACTGGGCCAGACAGAAAATCGTGTATGAGCATGCACATCCTTGCACGTGTTCCCTGTGCTTTGGAAATCTAAAGGATGCATTTGAGAATGAGGGACCCCCCAGAATGCATGGCCAGAGGAGTTATGGGCCAGGCAGATTAAATCAGGGTATTATTCAGAGGGCACCAATGGCTGTGTCCAAAGGCAGGTGCCGGGTGCTGGGTGAGGTTTGACTGCTTTGTTCTTGACTTTTTTGAAGTTATGCAACCAGAGCATCACATTCCTGTCATTTTTGCATCTCATGCTGGCTCCTGCCTTTGGCTGGCAGGTATTTTCTGGAATGAGAGGTGATTCCTGCCTTCCCCCAGCCTTCCCTGCTCCAGCAGCTGCATGTGGTGGCCACAAGCACTGGTGGTCGCCCGCCTTGTGTGTGGGGTTCTGCAACCATGTCTGATCCTGCCGTGCTCTGATCCAAGCTCTTGGATCAGGAGCAGTGAAGGGGCTGCAGTGAAGGGGCTGCAAGAGTGTGAGGCTGCTGGGACCTTGCTGGAGCCCAGCTGGGCCATGCCCTCTATGGACACCCTGCCAAGTCCCCCTCTCCCAGAGCTGGGCGTGTTCCTTCCCATGCCCAGCCCTCCAGATGCTTCTGTGCTGCACTAATCCCACTTCCAGTGATGAATTTATCAGCCTCCAGAAGATCTCACTCCAGTATTCCATGGTTTTTAATGTATTTAAGGCCGCTCTTCCAGCTGCTCCAAGCATCACAGAGAAAATGAAACAATATCTGGGCAGTGCCCCTTCTCCACGAAGGGACTCCTGGGAGAGGGACAATGTTTGCATTGAGCACCAGTTCCTCGTTGCTGTCTGCTCTTGGAGAGATGATCGGATCCGGCTCTTGAAGTGGTTTGGGCTGGAACAGAACGCGCCTGTGCGGAGAACAGCACAGGGATTTTAGTCACTTCTTGAAATGGGGAAAATTGCCTCATTTTTCAGCACTTGGCCTGCGATCCCACACTTCCCTAGCGCTATGTAGGAATTAGTTCATACTTTTTTGGTGTTTTTGGCCCGAAATGAACGCTCCCAGCCAGAGGAGAGATAATTCCACTTGTGCTGATCCCCCGGGGCACATGCAGGGCTGCAGAAACAGGAAATAGGAAACGTATTACATACCTTTTCCCCTCAATTTTGTTTTCATAATGCATGGAAAATAGCAGAGCTCTGAATTATTTGAAATTTTAGAGTTATTTAATATTTATTTTTTGAGAAACAATCTCCCTTTTCAGGGAGGCCTCGTGGTGTCAGAGCAGCCGTCTGGGCAGCTCCAGCTCCAACTCCAGCTCCAGCTCCTTATCCAGCTCCAGCTCCAGCTGGGACGTGAGGGGCTGGGGGCTGTGCGGCCCCACACAGGCGTCCCCGCTCCCCCTCCAGCAGCCACTGTGGGTGTCACACACCAACCCTGTGCTGCAGGGCTCTCCTGCTGGCTGGGCATTCCCTTGGCAGCGCTGCACACACACACACACATGCTCTGGGGTTCCTCCCTGGAGCGAGCCATCCATGCAGAGCAGATCCCCAGGCCCTGCGACCTGGCTCCCCACGTTTTCCCCACACTAAATGTGTTAACAAACCCCGTGCAGAGCAGCCTGTAAAACACGGCTGGGCCTGCTCCTGGTGGGCACTGGGGGGGACAGGGCTGAGAGGTCTTGGCATGAGCCAGTTGTTTCCCCAGTGTGCAGTGATAGACCCAACGAGCCCATGCTCCTGCTGTTGGGCATCCTCAGCACCCACTAATGCGAGGGCTCCCGGGAAGGTCACCCTGAGGACGCTGCCAGTGGGGACAAGGGGAGCCCGCGGTGCCCACGGGACCACCAGGGTGCCATGAGCCCTGCCGGGGGGTGTCTCTCTGCACAGTATCTGGGGATCAAATCTGCTTTTTAGGGAGGGAGAAGGGAGGAAATTTCATTTCAAGGTTTTATTTTCAGTGCTGATTTAAGGCCCCACCTGCCAGTCCGAGGCATTCTGCACTGTGTGGCACATCTTCCCATGTCTCCCATCACTGCGGGGCTGGAGGCAGCACTGTGCTCCGAGGAGATGCCATGTCCTGGGGCAAGGAGCAAGGGCTGCTCCCTCCCGCCTGTCTCATCCTTTTTTCCCTGTCAGTAGGTATTGCACGAGCCCCGTGGATTCCTAATTTGTGTTTGCTACAATGGAAATAAAATCAAATGGCATTTGGAGAACATATAAAAAGCAAAAAAACTAAAGAAAAGAATTAATGAAGAACTCATTATCTCAAACTGATGTTTTGGTTTCTAAATTTCTTCTCAAAAACCAAACTCCCAGATGTGACAATCCATCTAATTATTGTTTGGTCTATGGAGGGGTTTAACTGGCACGTGCTGGGATTTGGACAGTTTCTTATTAGCAGTAGGGAAACTTTGGATTGAAAAAGCCTTGTGTTGGGCTGGTGTATTTCTGGGTGTCAGAGGCTCCTAAGTGCCTTACATTTTGCCAATCCATTCTGCATCTCTCTAATTTTCAGGGCTTTCAACACTCTCTGGCGAGCAAAGCCTGTGGATAACCCGAGTAAATGACTTTTTCCATGAATAGAGATTGGCCAGGGAAAGCTGAGTGATAAACAGAATAATCCTTTTTGTGCTTTTCCCAGCTCCAATCTTCTTTGCACACCAAATAAACACTCTCAAGCTGCTTAGAGCAAAATCTCTAATAGGCTGTGGTGGTGCTTGGGCTGAGCAGGGCTTGGCTCTGTGTCAGACTGAGGGACAGGACAGTGGAATAAAGTCCTAAGAATTTTTGGGGAATTAGTTTACATACCCCCAAGCATAGTGTATTTTGGCACTTGGGCTGCATTACAATATAATCCACTAGCACTCAAAATAGCCTCAAAAATTGCTTTTTTGCTCATTTCTTTGGCTTTTCCCAGAGCCCAGGGTGAGGACAGAGATCTCTGTGTATGGGACCTGGGACCTGGGACCCACAGGGGTTCAGTAGCCGTGAGTGCTGGGTCTGGCCCTCGGACACTTCTTTCACCTGCCAGCTCGAGGTCTTTGGCCCTGATTAGGCTGGAGTTGCCCATCCTTCACTGGAGGAATACTGCCCCATCCCTGGCTTGCTCCTGTTCCTGTGGGATGCAGCCCTGCCCTGTCTGCACCAGTTTCTCTGTTAATGGGAAGATCCTTTCTCTGGACCTGTGCCAGGGATGGCCCCACAATGGGGACAGAGCAGTGCCAAGTCAGGCAGTGGGAGATGCTGACGAAGGAATGGGGGAATCCTTGGCTCTTTCTGTGGTTTCTGTGGCTTGCTGTGTGTCCAGGCTCAGTTTTGGCAGCTGCTGCCCACTCTTCCTGGGGTCAGCAGGTGGGTGACCAGCAGGCTCCTGCTTTGCTTCCACCTGCCCTCTGCATTCCAGACTCTCCTGGTGTACCCCGTGCACTCTGAAGGTCTGGAGAGGCTTGCCCAGCCCCTCAGTGCTGGCAGGAGAGTTCAGGGCACTGGTGAGGAGCATGGCTGTGTCAGTGCATTTCCATATGGCCCTGGCAGTCCAACACAGACATAGAGGCTGCTCTGCGTCACCGAGCCTGGCTGCTGTCCCTGGAGCAGTGTGGCTTCACCGTGCAGCCCCTCGGCGGCATTTGGAGACAGTGACACTATGGCCTTGAGGCAAACGATGGAGAGGGCAGAGACTGACTCAGCTCCTGCTGCTGCCTGGACATCCAGGAGTCCTGAGGAACCCAACTTTGTGAGTGTAGGGGAGAGCAGGGACCTTGCCCCTGCAGATCAATGCAGCCTTTCTTCTGGGAATGGTTTCCTGCAGCCTTCCAGCATAACCTGTCACTTATTGGGTTCAGCCTGCTCTGGGAGGTTCATACCCAAACCCTGCTGAGGTTACGTGCTGAGTGGGGAGGGAGGGAGGTGAATGTGGACTCTGCTGCCGCAGAACCCAGTGAACGCTGTGCTCAGGGCTGTCCTCAGTTATCCATTTCTGCAAGAAACAGTGTCTTGCTGCATTGTGCCTGGAGCCTGCTAATTAGCTGTAAGTGATATAATGCGACTGGGATTTCAGCTCAAGCGTGAATGACCTATTCCCAGCTCGCTGTGGTGCTTGGCATGAGCGCTGCTCATGGACAAAGCGTGCTGGGAGGCATCCCCTGCCCTGAGCCCCACAGCCCAGCCTGCTGGCACCAAGCCTGACCTCACAAGCTCTTTGTTGCTGTGTCCCTTGTTCCTGTGGCCCTGATGTGAGCATGGAGCATGAGATCCCCGTTGGCCCCCCAGCCCCAGGCTGGCACTGCTCCTGGGCTGACGGGCCAGGACAAGGCACTCAGATTATACCAAATTCCTTTGCAACTTCAAAAAGAAAATTGATTCCAGTGGGGAAAAAAAGCTTAATTTACTGAAGAGACAGGCACAAGTTGTGTTTTGGGAAGGCTGTGGCGAGGTCACAGCTGGTGTTCCAGGTCTGGGATTTATGAAGGGGCTGCTGGTGGCCCTGTTCTGTCCAACCCAGCCGAGCATCTCACCCGAGACACCCCAACTGCCTGGTTCCACAGTCAGCTGAGGCCACAGGACATCCATATTCAGCAGGAGAGGAACAGCAAGATGTGGGGTCCTTGAGAAGGTCATTGCAGATAAGACCCAAAGGAAGCTGGTGGTGCCTTGTTTTCTCCAGATCTCCATGGATCTACCCCAGATTCAAATCAAACTCAGGCTGGCTTTGCCAGAGATACCCAAGATGCGTCCCTCGGACTGTCTGAGCACTGGGCTGTGAGGGCGTGCACGTGTGACCCTCCCACCCTCCAAAAAACAGGACAAAAATTCATTTGCAAAAATACACCTGGCAAACTCCACTGCCTAAAGTTAGAAGTGCAATTTGATATCTGAGTGCCAACAGCAGATGAACAACAGGTCACGCACAAATATAAATGGCCACATGATTAACACTGGATGAACTTTTAAAATCTGGATGCCAATAGATGCATGATAAAATTTCCCCACAAAGTAAACATATGGGGATGGCTCTTGTGCCAGTCCTCAGTTTCTGCTGCGTGTTACAAAGACAAGCTAATTGTGGGTAAAAATATTAAGCACCAAATTCTCTTACCACCGATGGTGCAGTTTCCAACCCTGCCACTGTTCCCGGGGATCCTTCCCAAAGCCAGATATTCACAGTACAATAATCTGCTTGGCCAAAATTTCTCACTGTGGACTCGCACGGCTGCCGTAGTGCCAGTGCCTGGTGCACGCTGCCTGGCTTGCAATACGAGCCAGCCCTCTTTGAAGATGCAGAAATCATTTTACTTATTGAAGCAGTGAATGTTAATGATTATTAATTGGAAAAGGCTCTCCAGGGGCCATGTGTGTGTGGGACTAGTGAGTGCTTTGCAATTCCAGCATGAAATGAGTTACTCCACAGCATTAGAATGAGCAGAGCTCTCCCCAGCATCCCCAGCAAGTAATTGAATTGTTACTTTGTGGCACCAGCCCTTCCTATTTGCTCTGCACTGACACCAGGAGCCAGGACCCTTCACAGTGAGACATTCACCCTGGATTCAACCTAAAATCCAGGTGGAGTGATATATTTTCAGCTCCCCTCTGAAGCAGCTGCAGATTCACCCTGTGTGCCCTGAAGCCCAGGAGTCGTTTTACCTCGGAGGGATTTGTGCTGTGGTCATGGTCACGCTGGGGCTGGTGGGGAGCAGGGACCCTGAGGGGGGATGCAGGGAAAGCTCCTGGGGAGCTGAAGTGGTCAGGTACACACTGCACATGAGAAGTGGCATGGGATGATGCAGGACAGGATCAGCTGTAGGTGTGGGAGTTGGGGAAAACTTGTCTAACAACAGAAATGGCCTCTTTAAGCCATACCTCTGTCCTCTGTGGAAGGAAAGGGAAAGCAGGATCGATAAACCAGTGGTGACTTTTAAATTGTGGGGAGAGGTCACAGCCAGAGGGATGATCTGACCTGCTCATCATGCAGAGGGGCTTGTGCTCCTGTAGGGAAGGTGGCTGCCCGGTGATGGAGTGACCTGGGAACCTCCCAGCCCATGCACTGTAAACACAGCCTTTCTTTTTTGGGTAAAGGAGAGAAGTTGGAGACCTGGAGAATTAAATGCCCGATAAAGGGTACCTGCCAGGTCTGTGGTCCTGTGCCTGTCATGCAGGTGATGTATTGCAATAACACATCACAGGGTGGTGGCGTTTGGTGACATATGGCTGCAATCCGTCACCAGACCAGCCCTGCTCACACCGTACATCAGCAGAGCTCCGGTGAGTGCCGGCACAGCAGGACTGGCCGGGGCAGAGTGGGCAGGGGCAGCTGCCCAGCATCTGGCTTGGTCAGGGACACAGGGGATGGGACGGAGGGTATTTTGTGGTGCTGTGCTGCATCCCCAGCCCACAGCAGCAATGCAGATCCAGCGCAGTGTCCCTACCCACACTGGGGGCCAGGTGCCCACCCTGCGAGCCAGGGCACCTGGTGCTGGCAGAAGTGAGGAGGACACCTCTGCACGGGCCTGTGTCCCTGCTCCCATTGGCCTTCCCGAGGCTGTAGGAGGCATGGCACTGGTGAAAGGGGCAAGTCATTCCAGGATAGCTAATGGAGGTGCACCCAGCACTGAGCTGGGTCCCCATTCACCACAGGTCAACCAGTGCCCAGCACAGCCCCCACCTCCAGTGCTCACTATGCAGATCTGACCAGCAGCTGGATGAAACAGCATGGGAATGGTTCTTGGGAGTGACCCACTGTGGGCTGGGTGGACTGGCTGCCCCATGAGGCTGTGGGACTGGCATGGAGGGGTGGCACAGATTGGCACACACCCCTAATGGAGGGGCTGGCTTCTCCTGGCGCTCATACTAGGCTGTGCAGCCCGGAGCAGGACAGTCACGGGCAGGGGCTGTGTGGTGAGGCAAGACCCCCTCAATCCACCCCCTGCAGCTCCACTCCTGCACGAAGTTTCCAGCAAGGAGTGACAGGCGCAGGGGCATGAGCCGTACTTTGGCCCTGCCCATGCAAATGGCAGCTCCCTTGGCTCCTCAGGCCAAAAGGCTGCAAGAAAAGAGGCCTTTTGAGAGCTACAGCAATTTTCCTGCTGAATAGGAGTTGCTGTTCCTGTAACACGAGTTGTTCACACACATGCAGTAATGTCCTGTTTGGGGCTTATGTAATGGGATGGAGGGGCTCCAGCGAGGGACCGACCCCGTGGAGAGGCACTCGCGCCGTCTCGGGCTGGCAGAATGAGCCGGACTTTTCCAGGCCCTGCTGAGATGTTCATTTATAACTCCCACCGTCTGGAAGAAACCTTGCCAATCAAAACACGCCACGGGTTTTCCAACGGGTTTGGAGCACTCCTCTCAAAGAGGGTTTTTGAGGGGGGCCCAGGATATTTGATAGGAGTTAAGCTGTAAAATTAGTTTCAGAGCAGTGGGTTGTCTCCTTCCCAGCACGCTTGGCTGGCGGCTGCAGGAGCATTAACCCCTCATGCCCCCATTCCCACCCTGTGCTGCAGGGACACTGTTTCTACCTTGTTCCTGTGGGCAGTGGCAGCTGTACCTGTGCTGGCTGATGGTGTCGTGGGGATGGTCGTGGTTGTGCTGTCCTGCCTGTGGCCCCAGCAGTTCTTCCCAGGGTCCCTGGTGGGACATCCCGCTGTAGGTCCCAAGGTGTTGCTCCGCAGCAGAGCCCTGCAGAAACACCTTTACCTGTAATTCAGGTGATGCCAGAGGTGAAGAATGTACAAACTGCCACGGGCACAGTGGAAGGGGCTGAGCCAGCCTCCCCCATGCACCTGCACCCAAGGCAAGAAGCTGACCAGCCCTGACGCTGCACAGTCCCTGTTGGGAAGGCTGTGGAGCACTGAGTGATGGAAGAGGGAGCACAGCAAATGCCATTTCCATCATTGGGAAGCATTAGGAACCCTCAGTTTTGGTCTTTATCCTCTTCTCACACTCCTCCTTGAATCTCTCCTGGGCTCGCTCAGTCCTGGGGTGAATTTTCCCTTGCAGCTGGCAAAAGCTGGACCTGTAGAGGAAAAGGATCTGATTTGGAAGAGTCTAAGCACCTGAAACACCTCAGCCTGGCATGAGCGTTCGCAGAATCCTAGAGCCTGTCTTTGAGTTTAGTTGTGAAACAAATGTTCTCTTTGTTTTCTGCTGAATGATAATGAATCACTAGAAACTTGGAACCATTTTAAAGATGAATAAATGACACCTTCTAAGCTCCATGTTTATCTACTATTCTGCTACCAGAGCGATTTCATAGCAGAGCTATCAATGAATTTAATTTACATAATGGTTTATCATATACTTCAATATTTCAAACACACTTCATTAGGCAGCACCACCAGCAGTTCTGCGCTCCCTGATAGTTCCTGCAAACTTTGCTGTGAAACGCAGCCTCTCCACCATTGGTGATGCTTTAAAAAAAGGAGGAAAAAACCCTCAATTTCCCCAGAGTTGGGTTCAAGCAGCTTTTCCTGCTCCACTTGCACAGGAAGAGCTGCCCATTGGTCAGTAGTGGGGGACAGTGGCGTGGGGACAGTGTCGGGGGAGACAGCAGTGGGGGGACAAGCGGTGTGGGTCCATGTGCCACAGTCTCCATCTGTGTGTTCAAGTGACAGTGAGAGCATGAGCAGCCTGGGATCAGGGATTGGCCACCTCCAGAGAGGAAGGGAGTGTTGTGTTGGCACAGCCAGTGTTCAGGTGCTGTGCCCCTACCACAAACATCGGCTGTGGAAGGGAATGGTTGTTTTGTACGGCAAACAAAGCATCTGCTGGCAGGCAGGTGGGGATGTGCAGTCTATGCTGTCCACCCAGAGCATCCATCCTGCTTCTGCTGCCCCTTCCATTCCTGCTGCCCTCATCCTGCTCCTGTTGCCCCTGCCCTCCTTCTGGAGCACTAAACCCACCCTGCTGCCCCCATCCTACCCCTGCTGCCCCCATCCTGCTCGTGCCACAGCCTGCATTCTCGGCAGTGCCTGGCAAGATGCTGCCAGGCTGAGCGCTGCCTTTCCCTTGTGAGCGTGTGCAGCATGTGTGTCACATTTCCAATAGCATCCTCTTACATAATTTACAGCAAGGATAACATAAAGGTTATTTTAAAAAATAAAACAGCCTCCTTTACATTTATTAAATTTGCTGGAGCATCCCATATGCACCTTTGCAAACTCCAGGATTGCCCACAGGGGTCTGATCTGCATGTCACATTAGGCAGATGGAATATTTTATTTATTCCACCTAGGTTGTAATGGAGAATTTAAACTATTTGCAGCAACATGTTTGTGTTCCAGAAAACGGTGTTGGATGCTGCTGAGTGCCCTGACATGCTTGTGGACCTTAAACACACAAGATTGCTGTGAATGTGGAGCTCAGAGCAGCTACTCCTTGGTAAACATTTTTGCAGCAAAAGAGAGCAATGTTAGTGTTGTCACATACATATATTTATTTTTTTGCTCCAGCTCCTGTGCTTCTTCATTAAAAATAGGGGTTTACTTATCTTTATTTTACTTATAAATCTTTGGGTTTAGGTTTATTAATTTTTGCATTAACCTGAATTTCACAGTTTTGACCATTAAGAGCCATTGCAGAGGATGGAAATGAGAAAACTTTAACCATTGAACAGCGTGTTCTTGCCCTTTAGTAGCCTGTCAGTGGAGTGTACTAAAGATTCAGCTGCACTCTGATAAGAATCATGAAGGATGTATATGTTTGCATTGTTTTTGGCAAGAAACATCCAAATGATCTGTATTTATTATATAAAATTGATTTTTTTTGGCATGCATGCTATTTTTCATGGATTTTGGCCTCATACCAACACAAACAGGGTGATCTTGAGTAAAGCCATGCATTTCTAAGGCTCTGTTTGGAGAATTTTCAAAAGAATCCAGGGTCATGGATTTGTCTGTGAGTTTCCTCTTGCTACAATAGCAGCAATGGTGGAAAACCACATTTCCAGTGTGGCTGCAAGGTGTCAGTTGCTGTCTAGATTTCACCAAGTTTTGCAGCTGATCTTTGCAAGGGGAGGTCTGGGAGCTCTGGGAGACTAGAGAGGACTGGAAGGGGTGGGTGCTGTGCGTGGGCTTGTGCAGGGACAGTAGCCACTTGCTAATGCTGATATAGAATCCCAGGCTGGTTTGGGTTGAAAGGGACCTTAAAGTTCATCTCATTCCATTCCCTGCCACAAGCAGGGACACCTTCCACTAGACCAACCATGTTGTTGCAAGCCCTGTCCAACCTGGTCTTGAACACTTCCAGGGATGGGGCAGCCACCACCTCATGTCTCCACCTGGTGCTGTCAAGATATTCCTCTTCTCTGCAGAAGGATGAATAGCTCTGCCAGAGCTGTGTCCCCCCGGGAGCTGGCCTAGCCAGGGGATTTCTGGCACTAAGACTATCATAGTGGCTCAAGGGAGTCTGAAAGGGTGCTGTGAGAAGGACACTGGCTGGAAAGTTCTTTGATCTCCTCCCTGAATAGCAGAGACACCAGCACCACTAGCTGTGGGCTGAGACCTGTAGAGCACTTCTGGAAAGGACAGAGCAGTGTCCCCCGTGCCACCAGTGCTGCTGAGTTCAGCATAAGCCCTCAGTGCAGAAGTTGGGAAGCTTCGGGGACCAAGAGGCTTCCATAGCATAGGAGCTCAGATCTGGCTGGACCTGCCAGAGCTGCTCTGGCCTGAGGTATCAGACGGACCTGGTTGGGGCTCAGGGTCCAACCTGCAGTCCTGTGGATTAAAGCTGTGGTTCAGAGCAGAGAAAATGTCAGGGTTTGGTTCGAGTGTGGGACAGAGGACATCGCTCTGGGGTCCTTCCTGGGGGACCCTGGTCCGAGGGTTTGCCACAGCTGCTCTGGCTGCTCCTCCCTGCACGTTGCAGCAGCTCGTCCCTGGGTGCAGGACCCGGCTCTGAGCCCGCAGCAGCTTCCGTTCGCTGTTCCCAGAGACATGAGGCTGGAGCCCGCAGCCCGCTTCCCCTGCAGATGATGGCTATTTTGGTCCCACAGGTGGTGTTAATATATTCCTCTTCAGACTCCACTTCCTCGCACAGCCGAGTACAATGTAAATAACGGCTCAGTTGTCGTTTAAAAGGGAAGGAGGGAGAAGGCTCAAATTGGCAGAAAAACCCAGGCTGAGATTTGAGTCATGGCATCGATCACAGACATCTCATACTCCTCTGGTAATGTCACTTTATTCCTCCAGCTCCAGAAAGCTGCTGAGGACATGAGAGCTGTCAGTGGGGAAAACCCTGTGGCTTTTGATATCTGAAAGGCCACTGAAGGTACGCGAGGGTGCTGTCCTGTCCACGTCTGCCATAGTTCTCCCATCCCCAAAACCAGCGGGCTTCAGCCCAGAAGGATGGAGGTGATGGGGCAGAGAGGTGAGTCAGGGAGGTGCTCTGGGACTTGCTGAAGTTTGGAGGATTATGCAGAACTACTCCACACTTTTGTGCTGGGTATTAAATGAGCAGTAACACTTTATGGTGCCCTGTTCTGGCCTTGCCCCTTCTCACACTGAGAGCAGGGCCTGACTGATTTTAAAAGAAACTAATTAAGGGGAGACCCCAGCTGTAGAGGTGTTTTGGATGGAGGGGACCAGTTCACCCCTCCAGGCAGGGCAGTGACGGAGTCTCTGGCTTGAGACATGTACTTGTCCATGGGAGTGACCAGAGAAGGGAACGTGAAACTGTGGGAATTTGACTCCTGACACTCATGCATGAGAATTGTGATAAAAATCCCACATCCCTTTGTGTTAAGGTGCTCAGTAAATGAAAGTGTTGGTTAAAAAGCTGACACATCTGCTGCTGCAAGCCTTGGATTCATCCATCCACCCTTTGGGATTTTCTCAGTAAGAGCATGGGACACACTTTGGATGGAGATGGTGACCTGACTTCTGGGAGTATCTGGGGACTCTTTGGAAAGGTGCTGTACAGGAAGGTACTGCCTGGGGTGGAGGCCTCGCAGCCTCAGCTTTTTCCTAAACATCCCTTGCAGAAAGGCCTTCTCCTGGAATTCATGATGATAAAAACATAACTTGTATATCTTGAAAAACTCTGTTAAACGTGGAAAACAGCCCTCCCAGAGACTCTGAGCACTTGCCTTTCAGAACATTGTTTGCAGAGATAAAAATATTTCTGCCACACTTGTCACATGTATTTGAAAAACATATTAATCATTTAAACAAATATTAGCTCCGAAAGCCTATAAATACATTCACTGGGAGGAATATACCCTTTGTTGTAATATTACAATGAAAAATATGCTAATATAGTTGCCTAATTGCTCGTGTTTGAATAACCTCTTTTCTGACAATAAATGTTTGTGGCAGCATCATTCAAACACGAAATGGAGAATCTGGTGCCAGCGCGGATTACGTGTGCTGCTGCCATCGCTCCTGATGTGAAAAGAAAAGTGTCTCTTCCCCCCGTGTCTGGGAGCTGGTGTGGATGGAGAGCAGACGTCACGGTGGATATCATCAGCTTGGCGCTGTTCCCGGGCCCAGCAGCCGAGGATGGGCAGGGATGGGGCACCAGCTGCTGCCTGGGTGGGGGATGCTCCCGGCTCCTCTGCGGGCGCCTGGCATGTGGGGGAGGTTGTCGGTGCCCTGGGTGAGCAGTGCGAAGCCAGGACCAATGCCGATAGCTGGGGAGATTCAAAACTTCCCCATATTTAACTGGAAAACAGAATCAACGTGAGGGACTGAACAGCAAAGGCTGGACCAGCCTCAGTGGCTGCACCTGCTTCCTGCCAGCCCGGTTCCATTCGGGGTGTGGGCACCCCACGAGGGCTGAGCAGTGTGTGCCAGCCCTCACCTCACCATGGAGGAAACTTCCCTACAGGATGTTTTTAAACTTCGCTTTTCTCTGTTGTTGTCTGAATTCACAGGAGGCTGTTGGATTTACAGAGGAGCCTCTGAAGGGTGAAACAGGGATAAAGCCTGAGATGAGATAAGGCTTCTGGGGACCAGAGAGGGGACCTGCCCTTAAGCAAAGCACAGACTTCTCTGAGAGGAACCTGTTTCAATGTAGTTTCTGCTTGTGGGGATCTCAATGACACCATTCCCCCTCTCCTTGTTTTTGGTCCCATTGGCCTCACTGGCACATCAGTGGCTGCTGAGACTTTTGGCCAGTGAAACTCTTTGCAGCTAAGCCCAGGTGACTCCTGTGGGCTGGGCAGAGGGCCGGAGGGATTTGTGCACTAATTCAGTGATTCTATTTATTCTTTTAACCTGATTGCATCTTCAAGAGTTTAAACAACAACAGAATGGAGGATTTTCACTGACTCTGTCACAGACTTTCTTTCCAGAACCCCTCCATCCCTTTCCCCAGGGATACTTCTCCCTGAGAGCCAACCCTGCAGGTGCTGTGTGGTGCATCTCGGCATTGCTGGCTCGATGGGAACTGTGCCACCCCCACAAAGCGCCCTTTATGTTGCTGCTTCCCGTGGCCCCTGGCTAGTGGAGATAGGGATCTGGGCTCTCTGGTTACAGCTGGGGCTCTTGGCCTGGAGCTGAATGCCATGGCTGGGTGGATTTTCCCTGGAAGTGAAATGATTTGGGGTGAGGAAGGACATTGCTGTGAGCTGTTTGTCACATCCTCTGGCTCAATGGCGTGACTGAGGCTGGTCTCAGTGTCTGGCACAGGTGGAAATCCCCATGCACAGGCACAAACGAAGTGGTTATTGTAGTTCAGCAGGAGTCAGTGCCCACAGCAGCACTCCTCAAATGGGAATTGGCTCTCAGAGAGAGACATGGCTCAGTAAGGACTCATCTCCCTGGATATTATCCACCACTCCAAGTTTGAAGATGAAGGGAGATCTCCCTCCCGCCCCCCCTCTTGTGTCAGCAACACACAGAATGAGGAAGACTTAAACCTAACAGCACTTAAGGAAAATATTGTAAAGTCCTCTTGAAATTACCATCAAACTCAATTAGCAGGGCAATGATATACCTAAACAACTTCAATGGGTTGACTTTTTATGCTTTGCTGGAGAGCTTCCAAGCTGATAATTAAATTGCACTAGGCTGCAAGATAAGTGGCTCCGAGTGTCCCTTGTGTGGAGGCTCTGGAGGCAGATGGCCAGCGGCAGGAACACCAGTCCTGGCTAGGAGCCCCATGGGCTGCTTCTCCGTGGGACCAAACCCTCTCCCCGTGTTCTCTGCATCCACACAGCCAGGTGCTGCTGGGGTCTTCACAGGTGGAAAGTGCTTCCTGAAGGGCTGTGCTAGACATCAGACTCCCCAGGGGCAGCCTCGGGCTGGAGCAGCAGGTCTGGCAGGTGGGGGCTGTGGGAGCCCTCTGAGAGGTGACTACAGCTGGGAGCCATGGGAGCACAGCTGGAACAAGTGTACACCCACCAGTTTACAGCGCTGTGATAAATAGCGGTGATGTGGGGATGCTGAGAGATGGAGAGAGCAGAGAGAGTCCACTGGGGCTGCCCTTGCCCGGGTGGACCAGGCAGAGCTGTGCTCAGGGTGAGCCAAGGGCTGGGAAAGGCTCCTGCTCCCTCCCTACGTGCTTGTAGTGGACAGGGAGAGCCAGAAAATGTTCTTGTAACAAACACTTTGCTTTCCAAAAGATGTACTTCTGGGATGAATGACAATATTTGTTAATGTGGATTTAATCTGGTGACTAGCGGGACAAAACGAAAAGTGAAAGGGGTATTTTTGGCAAAACAAAGGCTTGGTTTCAGCTTCGTCAAGATGAAGCATTTGAGCCTTCTGTTCTGGAAAGATGCTCTGCTCCAAGATAAAACTTGGTTTGATCAACAAAAGAAAAGGAATGGGGTGGGAAGAAAATGCAGTGTCCAGATCTTGTAAAGTAGGTAAAACCCTTGAGTGGCTGGTTAGGAGGTTGTGATTAGGGCAGTGACAGCACCTGTCTCAGTGCAGAGGCCCAGACACTTTTAAATAAATAACCTGAGATACAAAGACGTGGCTGCCAGGGGACTGCAACTGTGCTGCCTCCATCTGCCAGCCCCTGCCTGCACAGAGGGTGATGCTCAGAGCCAGGGACCCCCTGCCAGCAGCTGCTGGTGGAGGGGAGAGGAGCTATCATGGGTGGAGGGATGAGAGGGCACTCCATAGGTGTGAGATCACGTCGGAGGGGTCGAGACCTGGCCAGGTCCCTCCCATTCCTCTGAAGCACTTCTCTCTTCTGGTGCTGCAGCCAGGCTGCTGCATCCGGTGCCTTCCCCTGTTCTCTTTTGTGCCCTGATTCTCCAAGACCCCATCTGTTGTTCTGCTAATCCTTCTCCCTTTGCTTGCTCCTTCTCCTTTGACTCTGAGACCCAGAGTTTAGCTCAGCATGGTGAGCGTTGTCTGAGTGTGGCGCCTCATCTTGCACATTTGGGCAAGTCAGCCATGGAATTATCCTATAATGTGGAAATCATACAATTTCTCTCTGATCTTCCCTGAGCTGAGCATTTCATCTCGCTTCTACCAAATGCAGCATGACTAAATAGGCAAGAAAGGGATTTGAGCCCTTTTGTTACTTAAAATGTGAATTAGATGTTCCTGAGGGAAGTTTGTGTCACATTTGCAAGTTAAAAATGCATCAATTATCTGTACATGGACCCCTTCTCGAGTGATGGTGATGGAGAAGGGCTGGTGCCTTTGGAAGACCCACTACCCTTGGAGGGTGCTTGCTTGCAGGTGGCATTCTGTATCCCAGGTAAAGTGCATCCTCCTGCTCAAAGAAGGGTTGGCCTTGAAATCAGATCTGACTTCACAGCTAGAGCAGGTTGTCCCAGGCCTTTTCCAGGTGAATTGTGAATATTTTCTGGGATGGAGAGTCCATGGCCCTTGCTCCAACACTGGACTTCTCTCACTGTGAAGGACTGCTGCCTATATCCAACCAGAATTATTCTTCCCATGCAGCCTGCACTCACAGAGAAGCAAACTGTATTTTGAGAAGCAAAAAATGATGAGTGGGAGCTTCCTCTGCCTGTCCTTCTGCAGCTGAGTGAGTTTGGGGGAGCTAGGAGCTGTACTGTGTTTCCCTTGAGCCCCAATCCCTGTGCCTATGGGAGCTCCCAAGGGGGACCAGTGCTGCTGCTGCTGCACAGGCAGAGTTATTTCCCATTTTCTGGGCTGACTCCAGGGACTGAATATCCCTGGCTTTGGTTTGGAGCAGGAGCCTTCACACCCGAGGTTTCTTCTTGTGTCTCGTTGGCTGGATGAACGTGTGTGAATGTGCAGCTGGAGTGTTTGTGTGATGTGTCCCTGCACTGGATCTTCTTATGGGATGTGGAGTTAATTAAGGAGTTGGAAGGAGCACTGGGTAATTTGTAGGATAGTCCACATGGTTTGAGTAGCAGTGCTAAGCAGGGCATGGGGAAGGAATAATAAATATGTTGGAATGTAATCTGAGAGACTGTTCTGTAGGTAACAAATATAACCTAAGGAATCAGAGCCTATTTTTACTTAACTGGACACTATTTTTCTTGCAAAATATGCAAGTTCTTCGGTGTGAATGTTTTAGATCCTCTGAGTGTAATTGCAGAAGCGATGGCAAAACCCTGTGTGTAAGCTGGTTTGAGTTGACTTCTTATGCATTTTCTCCCAGAATTACAGTCAATCCTCCTGCTGACAGGAGCTCTGGGCTGCCAGCGTTGCTGCAGAACACTGGTGACCTGTGCTGCTGCTTGGAGGACAGAATTATGGGCATTTCCTCCGGAATGATCCCTGCCATTAAGCACAGAGCGTTATACCCCATCTATGATCCAAAACATGGGCTCTCTCAGCAGTGTTGCTGTGGCACCAAGGCACAGAGCTGTGGTGATTCTGCATGTGATGGGAATTTACATACTGGATGCACAATTACACGCCAGCAATTACCTCACAGGAAACACTGACCTCTCCTTCAATTGCACAGGACGCAAATACCAAGGTGCCAATAATTATTTCCAGTGAAGCTGCATTTGAAGCTTTTGGGAGCTGAAGCTGCAGTGCTGCTGGAGCAGAGCAGGAATGCTTTGGGTGTCAGGGCGCAAACCCACAGAGTCCCTGGTGCTGCTGCATATTTCCCCAGGCACAGACCTGTTTTTCACACCAGCGCTGGAGCCCCTCATCCCTCTTTCTCCAAGTGTCACATCTCGTTTGTGCTCAAGCCTCTGCTGATGACATTTCTCTGGATAAATATTGTCTGATTGACCTCTCGCTTGTGAATACTTTGTACTTGAATTTTCCCTTTTCTATTTTAAGGCTCTTAATCTTTGATGCCAAAACCCCCTGTCCCTTTCTGGTTTGGGTAAGACCCTGCTACTCTTCTGCTTCTGGGCTGCTCCTGTGTGAGACCTAATGAAACCACTGCCTGGAGAGTCCTGGCTATAATGTGTTTTGGGGAAGGGGATGTTTTCCCAAGGCCCTCCTTGGTGAGCAGCCAGATGTTCAAAGACATGAGAACTGTGAACAGGACTGGCTGCTGCCAAGGGAGAGGGGTCGGATGATGCACCCTCAGCCTGGTGGGAGGGGGAGGTGGGCGTGGAACAGGCGGCTCTTCAGTGAGGGAACACAAAGCTCAACTGATCCAGCAGCAAGGATAAGTCAACTGCACTAGGCAGGAGAGGCTCACCAGAGCATGACCGCTCAGAATTCCTTCTGAAATGCAAGCAGCTGCTTGCCCAGCCCTTTCCTGGTCACCTCTTCAACTCCCTTGGTTTGCTCTGTCTGTGCCCAAGTCCTGAGGGTGGTGGTGCTGCTCAGGGGCTCAGCGCTGTCTCCCCTGGCATAGCCCAGGGTTTCAGCTGTGCTGGGAGATGCTGGTGTTGGGGCCCAGCCTCCATCCCACGGCTGGGGCTCACGGGGGCAGGACCCACTGGATGCCTTGGAAAGTGGCTGGCCTGGTGTTATGGGGACACGGGTGTCATCTACCCCAAAGGAGGGCTGGGGGTCCCAGCTGCCTGCTGAGATGGAGAGCCAGATGCTGGGAGAAACAGGAGGTTTCTCTGGAGCTCCACAGCAAAGGCTGTGCCTTCCCACCCGCCCAGCTGCAGGGCTCCACAGCCGCTGGGAGGGATCCCAGCTGCTGGAAGCAACTCGACTCAAAAAGCTGAATAGGGAGTGCTTTGCAGTTCCAAACACTCTTTCTTGAGACGAAAAAGGTTAAAGAAACCCAGCTGCTTTCCGAGTTCAGCTGAGCTGGAGGGTGGGGTCAAGGTTCCCCAGGATGGGAGGGAAGTACAAACATTCTGTCTGTCCTTCTGGAAAAATTCTCTGGACGTGTTATCTCTAAACAAACACAATTGGTGTGGGGAACAAGCGTCCCTGGTCTCTTCAGCTCCTCTCTCCTATGCCCTGGGCTCTTGGGACTCAACAGAGCTGGAGGGTGACAACCTCACCAGAATATCAGCTCCTGGAATCAATGACTATAAGAAGCTGTAGGGTTTTTTTGAAAGGAAGTTGTTTTTGAGAGCTCTGCTCCCAGATTCTCCTAAGGAGAGCTACTCCTTGTCTCCTGAAGCAGCTGTACGCAGGGAAGCCCTGACTGTTTTCCAACAGCAAAGCAGAGAACTAGTTGCACACTGGAAATTTAAACCAACATTGATTTTTGTTGTGTCCCTTTAAACCTGATCTAGATAGAGTTGCACAGGGCACTCCTGGGACAGAGTTGCTACCACCTAATTGATTTTGATTTTATTTTCACTGCAGCAGTGTAATTATGAAAGCCAGCCATAATTATTGAAACACAACTAGAAGTATTTCATTATTAAAATACCCCTATGACTTATTATTAATTCATTAAATAAATTTGGATTATATCACTCAATAATTAATGCACTGAAGTTTATTCTGTGAACTCTTCCTTTTACTTGTAATGTGTCAGCTGTTGGTATTAAAGGGAAAAAATTCCCACCGAAGTATTGGAAAAAATAGACAACTCATTATAAAGGGAAGTGGGACTGGGGGGGCTTTGGTCTGGTTTGAAACAGGTCTCATGGGAAACGGTGGAGCTGGGCTGAGTCTCTCAAACTCAGCATTCGTTTGGGAAACATTCCTGCAATATCCTGAAGTGTTGCCCAGAGCTTGTCTGCACTGTGAACACAGACAGTGCCTCAGGTGCTGCAGGGGGAAGAGGGCTTGGGGGCTTCTGGGGAGGGGAACGTTACTGGCAGAGAGGGAGCTGCTCTTCTGGAAGAGAGGCAATTTGGGCCAGTGCTGCAGGGTCCAGTCCTGAGGTGCTTCATTTTCCGCCCTGCTCAGGTAACATGCTGAGCAAGGTTGTGTCCCTGCTGGAGCCAGCCCAGGGCTTTAGGGCTTTACTCAGTTTTGGTGGGGCTCCTC
This sequence comes from Empidonax traillii, assembly GCF_003031625.1. Lineage (NCBI taxonomy): Eukaryota > Metazoa > Chordata > Aves > Passeriformes > Tyrannidae > Empidonax > Empidonax traillii. The sequence goes on from NW_020955531.1 coordinate 1,754,307, forward strand.
TGGCCATGAAGCACTGGGAGCTTGCAGCAGAACACATCTGTAATGGCACTGCTCTCCAGCTGTGCTCCCGGGAAGGTTTCATCAGTTATGCTGGCACAGGATGTGTCTGTAGGACTCAGCTTTCCCACTCAGCACATCTGCGTTTCGCACATTGTATTTGATGGGTGTTTATAGGAAAAAACAGACAAAAACATTGACTGAAGGCATGTGTTGATTCAGAATCTGCACTTGTGCTACAGAGCTTGAGCTGAGATGGGTGAGAAAAGATTTCAGTAGACTGGTTGTCACTGGCTGCTGGGAAGTCTGTGTGATGTAACCTGCTCAGGATTACAGTAAAATGCAGGTGTTTTGGAAGAGCTCTCCAGGCTCAGAAGTATCCAAGGGCTGCTCAGGTTGTCACTTGCACTGGCTTCCAAGGGATGCAACAGTCTGAGCAGAATCACAGCTTTTCCAGCTCTGCCTGGTCTCAGGAACTTATTTTCCTTCCATCTCCTTCTGTCAGACTGAACTTCATTTGATGGTTGTGACTGTCACTTTTCTGAGTGTCTTGGGCAAATGGAACCTTCTGGCAGGGATTGATGGTGCTGAGTGTCCCCAGTGCTGGGCTCTGAGTGCAGGACACCAGCAGGAGCAGACAGGGAAGGAAAGGCTCATGGTCACGGTGAAGGGATCCTGGAAACACCAAGAACAGTCAGAAAATAAGGAAACAGGTTGTCCTAGAAAAGTCAAAGCTCAGCACTTCGGGGAAAAAAATGTGAGCAGGCTCAGGATCGGGTCTGGAAACTCTGCTCGTGTGCAAACGGCCTGTAAAGCAGACATAAAGAAGATGAATGTGTGTAGGTGTCTGTGTAATTTAACCCAAATTATCATACTGCTTATGTGAGTCCAAGTAAAAGATGCTTGTGTTTGGGAACTCTCTGAAGTATTTACTGCACTGTTTCCTAAAGAATTAAACTGTTAATTCAGAGCTCAGCTGGATTCACTGTTGTCTGGCTGACTTGGCATGACAGTTGGGTTTTCCAAATTTCTGTGTTCCTGCAGGCCTGTGTGTGAAAAGGATCTGTTTGCTCTCATACAGCTGGCTCTGGCACATGCTGGACCTGGTGGAACCAGTGGGGACACACCAGTGTGTGAAGGGCCACAGCACACCAGTACTGAGGGTCACTTCATCTTGTCATTGGCCACGTCACTGAGTTCTGCTGTAGCTGACAGAGTGACATTCAAGCCTTTGTTCATTTTTGTTAAGAGCTGCTTCTAAAATAAGGTGAAGCTGTAAAATGTGTGTCACAGCACACCAGCTTCAGGGATTTCTCCTGGTTATGGGAACACCATTCTGGGACTCAGACAGTCTGATTGTGTCTCAACCATTGGGTATGTGTCATTCCCAGCAGCCCTTTGCCTTGTAAGGAGCTTTGTCACTTCTCTGACTGTGTCTCCTTTGGATCCTCCCTCAGAGCCTCCCTCCTGTGGAAGGAGTCATGCCTCCTTGTTCCAGCATTCTGATGGTCCCTTCTTCACCTTCACTCTCTGTGCTGGCGAGGGAAGGGGCTCTGGCTCATTCCTGATGAGTTGTATTGCTGTCAGTTAGGGAACTGGCTCTCAGATTGAGATCCCAGTGACCCTCTGCCCTTTGCCTCTTCCTCCCTTCCTTTTCCTGACACGTGTCTCTCAAGGATGAACCCTTAGTGGTGTCAGAGCCAGTCCCACCAGCATCTCTCTGAGCTGGATTACTCTGAGATGTATGTGGTACCTGGTTGGAGGCAGTGCTGGTGACAGAACATGGACTGGAAACAGTCAGTGGTGCTGGAAATTAAACCCACTTTTTGTTTGCAAGGAAAATATGGTCAACACCTGATGTTAGGAACAAACTTGTGCTTTCCCAGCCTCCCTCACACTTCCTTCACCGTGGAGTTTAATTATCAAAATGTACTGCAGAGCAGCACTGTGGTTCCCGCTCCAGAACACTCCTTTTCCAGCATCCTGCGATTCTTTCCGACCTCAGAGGGTAAAGCACTTAAGTTGCCCTTGAAGACAAAAAGAGAAAGTCTTGTTTGAGGTGAAGTCAGTATCTATCCAATTTTCAGCTGCCGTCACATCGAAATGAGAAATCTGAGGCAGAGCCAGGCACAAATAGCTGATAACAGACTTTCAGGTGCACCTCTTCACTTATCGCTTCTGGGGTCACCTCTGTTTCTAAAGACTTGTTTTCCTTAAAAAAAGATTGCTTAGGACATTTAACCGTGTGGTGTTGTGATAACAAAGCCCTGCGAGGCGTTAGTTCTGTGCCTGGGCTGCTGCAGAGACGCCGTTCCTAATGCTGGTGTTCCTGAGTGTGTTTCTGAGATGGTTCCATGGGTGGGTTTGGATGGAGCTGGAGCAGCTGAGCCCTCCTTGGGTGTTCCCTGCTCCATCGCTGCTGCCCAGGATGGATCCTGGGTGTTGCTGGATCCTGGTGGCTGTTACACTGTTGCTGGCAGCTCCTTGCTCATCCCCAGGCCTGGTGCACATCTCTTCCCTCCCTGGTCAGCTCTCCTCATCCCTTTGGATGAATCTGTCTACCCTTAGGGCTCATGACAAGCCCAGCCCAGCACAGGAGAGAGTTATGAACCAACTGAGGCACAATTTGTTCAGAAACCGGGCATTTGGTGCATACACAGAGATGCACACAGACTGGTGCACAGATTTGTTTAGCAAACAATAACCTGTGTTTTGTGCATGAATAAATAATTAACCTTATTTAAAAGAAGAAAAAAACTCTTAAGTTTTGCTGTCTGCAAATGTCCCTTTCCCTGTCTGCTGGGCTCCGCAGTGTCCCTGAGCCCTCTGGGAGTGTGTCCTGTGGTGCAGGAGGTGGCACCTCTGGCGCTCTCCTTTGCCAACACTTGTCACCAAATGGATGCAGTGCCCAGCAGAGTTCCCCCTCTGAGGGTCTGTGCCAGGTTCACAGCTGAGTTGGAGGCTGTGAGTTGGCTGCCTGGATGCTCCCGTGGCTGCTGGGAGTGGGGGATCGGACACCCCCCGCCGCCTTCCCCGCTCGGCTGCCGTTCCATTCTCACACTCCAGCACAATAGTTTTCTGTACTGCGTTTCCTCATGTCTGCTCTAGCCCAGATTTCTGTGGAACAAGCAAAGCCTTTCTCCCATCTGCTCATGAGATCATTCCTCTGTCTGAACAATCCCGCTCCGAGGAAGCTTTTGTGGACAGCCAGCCTCCAAGCCCTCCGTTGTGCTCCATCATTTCTGCTCCTGCACCTAATTAGACTCATGAAATGCGGCGGGTACAGGAGATGTGTCAAGGTGCTGCAGCTTTGCTTAGCTGAGTGAGGCGTTCCCTGCTCCCCGAGCACACAGCCCAGAAAACACACTGCTCCTGGCCCAGGGACTGAGTCATTCCTCAATCCAGTCCAGCAGCGAATGGGCTCAAAATCCCTTCAATTCATGTCACTACTCCCTCTCTGTCTGCTGCTGATCTGGCTGTTCAGGCTTCTGACTCCCCAAGGCCCTAAGTTTGGAACTGACTTTTTGGTGCTGACAATGCTGTGGGTTGGGTGTATTGGCTTCCTTCCCCTCAGGAGTGAGCTCTGAAGGAGCATACAGGAGCTCTGGGAGTTCAGCAGGAGGAGGCTGGGAACTTGTTCTCCTGCTGGGAAGTCAGCACACCCACCAAACCCATGTGCTGGAACAGCAGGAGTGAAACTTGGAGACAGTCAAACATGTGCCTGCCTGTTGCACTGAATGATCCTATGCATTTGTGGAATTCCTGATGGAATACCCAGGATGGCCCCTGGGTACTGTACAGTGCACCAGAAAATATTCTCCCACTGTCCTTCTAGAGCTGTTCCAGCCCTGCTTCTTGCTGATGGGGCAAAAGGAGACAGTGACATAACCCCAATGGTGGCTCAGTATCATTGCACAGCCCCACAGCCCTTTGGTAGAGGGGGGATGCTGAGTCCTGGGGGCAGCTGGTGTCTGCAGGAGCTCCTGCCCACAGTGCTTGGACTCCCTCCCCACTATTCTTCATTCTTTTCCACTTCAGAAGTGTTTCTCTTTGGAGTCAGGGAATAACTGTAGGAAAGGACCCCAGGTCCCAACCTGACTGGGGATGAATGGGGTAAGAGAAGCAGGAGGAATTTAGGTAATGTGCGACTTAAAGAAGGAGAGCCAAGAATGTCATCCTTGGAGAAGGAAAGGAGTACTCACAAGTGTTTTCATGCCGTTGTTATTTCCTATATGTGTTTTAAGATAGGTTTGGCTCCTGCCCAGACCTCCCCTGTTACAGCACAAGTACATTCAGCCCATAGCTTGGCTCCAGCCCTTGACCTGGAGAAAAGGCCCCACTGCTTGCTGCAATGAATCCCCCTTATTTCTTCTTCTGCAGAGTCCAAGCTCCTCCTGCCACTGGCATCAAGTTTCCTTATTCCTATAATATCCTTGTTCTTCCTAGCCAGAAGTTCTTGTTTTCTGTGTCACTTGTAAGCCAGGTATCGCTTCATGGGTGGAAGAGAACCTGAAGGTGAGGAAGGCACTACGTGGTGCTGGTACATCACAGCAAAGTTCATCCTTCACCTGCACAGTGAGGCACTGGGTGCCAGCAGGCAGGTCACTTGTGGTGGGGTGTCTCGCCATGCACAGCCTCGCTCAGCCGCGCTCCATCCAGTGAGGGTGGCACCACTTCCAGCACTGGCAGAGGAGCCAGGTCACCAACATCCCCACCGTCTCTGACCTGGCACCTCTTTCAGTGCTGGTCACAGGAGACTCGTGGGCTTGGGATTAACGCTGGGTCCCAAATAGTGACCAAACTCCAGGCAGAGCTGCTTCTTCGTTCCATCGTCCCTGAGTTTCCAGGGCCAAATACAAGGCAGAGAAAAGGATCCTCCATCTGCGTCTTGGCAAACGCACAGATGCGAGCCCAGATGGCAGCTCCCACTCTGCCGTACCTTCTCCCTGTTCTTTTCACGGTGCCGGAGCCTTCTTCAGAATCAGATGCTGAGCATGTGTTCGCTGGTTGTGTGCAGGGACTGGAGCTCCTATTTCAGCACAGGGATGGGATGGAAGGGCAATCATTGGTGCTGATTGCTGATTTGAATAGTTGGGTATTTTTTTAGCTCCAGCATCAGCACATCTACCTTTGAATATGAAAAAAGGACCTGGCACAGCAGCTTGCCTGCAGATTTTGACATCGGTGCAGCACCTTATTCTGGACTAGCTAGGCCAGCCTCAGTGCAGGCTTGTCTGGGATGCATCCTGGCTCTTCCCTGCACTGTGGCAAGTGCATGGCAAGACCTCCTGGGAGTGCTGGAGCAGAGCTCCTGCCCAACGCCGCACCTCTGTGTGCTCAGGGCACCTCTGGGTGGCTCGGGCACACTGGGGCCCACAGCAATTCTTCGGCTAGTTCCCATCATGGTGGAAGCTGGTGGCATACTGCGCAGGCTGCTGGCACTTGCCAGAGAAATGCTAGTGATCCCTTGCCAAGGGTGATCCCTCCCACAGCCGTGCCATACCCATGCCAGACCAGCCCATCCTGCCAGCCAGGGACACGTTGGAGCGCTGAAACGCGGATACCCTGCTCCGGCTGGCGTCAGCCAGGGACATCTGTGACCTCCCTGCCAGCCCCTAGGGAAGGGAATACCTGTCAGTGTGCCAGAGCCCTCAGATGTCTCTTTCTTACGGAGAAGATTTCGGGATAAAAGGTTCAGTTTAATTTATTCCATCAGTGTAACAGTTAAGCATTCAATTCCAATATTGGAAACAGCTTTGCCAAAAAACAGCCAAGGGAAGGCAGAGAGAACTCGTTGAGCTCGGTGTGCTGTGTGTCCCTTGCTGCCCCTACCCCAGTGACTCGTTGGCTCTGGGATCCTGTTGCCACCCCCTTTGAAATGGGGGTTTCCCCTCCCAAAACACAGAGCTGGTTCCTGCTGCCTTTTCTATTAGAGGGAATTCTCCCTCCCTGTGCTCCAGCCTCTTCGCTCCCTGGAGAGCAGCTCCTCAACTGCACAGTCCAAGTCTTTGCAGAACTGCAGGAGTTTCCCATCCTCCTGTTTTTATCCTGGTGCTCTAATACCCTGGAGAAGAGAAAAACAAATTTTATTTTTGAGACAGGTGAATCACTGAGTAACTTCAGCAAAGGTGAGGAAGTGCCAGAAGCCATTGCTGCAAACCTGTGCCCAGGCAGTTCCAGTGTTGGAGGAAGGAAGGAGAGAGGCTGGGGAGAGGAGCTGGGTTTGGATGAGTGAACACAAAAGTGGATGTAAAAAGAGAGCCTGGGACATACCCAGTGCTGGAGGCACTGAGGGCTGGGACCTGATGGGGATGGCTGGCACTCTCACTGCCAGCAACTGCCTGCGAGGTTTGGGCATCCCTATTCTAGACCAGTGGTCTTCCTTGAAGATCAGGATACTGGGATGCATCTGTGCCTGCTGGACTCCAGCCTGTGGATTATAGGCTTCCGGGAGCACAAATTCCTTCAATTTAAATAAACAAATCCTGAGAATAGGGGTTTGTAATTGAAAACCTGAGAGATGCTTCTTGCTGGTATCGGAGGCTGCAGTGCTGTAATAAGCCGTCCCTCCCCGGTGCTGGGAGTTATTGAGGTTGCTCCACATCTATGACAGTTTAATCAGATCTTGAAAATCAGGGACATTATATTTTGCACCTGCTCATGGAAAAAAAAAAAAAGAATGATGCGGCTCCCCATCATGGATCTTTTATGCACAAGGCAGGCTCCGGAGAGCACATCATCCAGACGGGAAATGGAATTACACCACAGATGAAGACTAAGCCCAGAGTGTGGTTGAATGTCACACCGGGTGGAACACGAGCAGCTCTTCTCTCCTCTACCCAGCCTCGACAAATGAGATGCAGGTGAAATTTGTGAAGGTTCTTCCACTTCCAGGGAAAAATAGGAGCTGCAAGCTCCAGATACATCATGAGATTTTTCAAGAGAGTATTTTGGAGAAAAGTTGCCCTGGGGATGACCAGGACATGGGGACAGATACATTTGCTTCTCTGTTGCTTGTCTAATCCGAGTGTGTGTGAGCATCCTTGCTGAGTTTGTGCATTTACCTCTCCCATTGTCAGTACTTAAAATGCATGAAAAATACAGCCAGGAGCTTGAAATACAAATCCATTCACTTATAAGGGGCCTTAACATCTATGAAAAGCTCTGAGTCCTTAGACAAGAAACAAAATAATGGATTTACTTTTGATTTCTAAAACATCACCCAGAGGTGAGGAGTGAATTCCACAGAAATCGGAATGGATTTGCTTTCCTTTTCCTGCAGAAGAGCAAAAGCGGAGATGTCAAAGAGTTCAGCACTCAAGTGCTTTCATTACCTGTCTCACGTGGGATGTGGAAAACCTCACTAGAGAGGCAGTAATCATAGGAATCTCAGAACCATTAAGACTGGAAAAGGCCTTCAAGATCATTGAGTACAACTTTTGACCCAAGGCTTTATCACCACCAGCCAAAAAGCCCCTGGAGCCTGATGAAGGGTCTTTGTTTCTCCTCAGTCCCCCCTCTACAGCTTTCTTGCCACAGGGACGCTGAACACGCAGCAGCGCATACGCAGTGTCACCGTAAGGCACTAAACCTTTACCCACAGTTTCCACAGCCATTGGAAGCTGACCTTGTTTTATCTGATTAATCGGTGAACTAACAAGCTAAAAATATTGTTTTCAGGAGCTGCTGTCACATGTGCTCACCCAAACCTCTTGTGCTGGTCTCTTCTCCTCTTCTGCAGGGATACTGGCAAAGGTGGCATCACTCTGGCTCAGGAAGACCTGTTTGTGCTCTCGTGGTGCCACCTGCACTTGTCACCTTCAGAGCTGGAGCAGTGGCTGTTTGTGCTACCCCCAGTGCTACAGTGAATTTAAAAAGTGCTGCATCAATCCTGCTGGATAATGAGCATGTCTGGCGCAGCCCAAATCTGGTCATGGAAGGAAACTATCAAATATTCATGGCAGATTATTTGTTCAGCTCTGCCAGTGGAAATGGTCACGTAAAAACAGGCACAAAACTCCTGCAGCTTTTCAGGTGTCTGATATTTGAACTGCAGTTCTTCTCTGTCACCTTGGTCTGCCTTGCACACACGGAGATCCAACAAGGGCAGAGTGCCTGATAGGAGAAGACCTTTTAATCAGTGGCCACGCCTTGTCTCTTGACCAAGGAAGGTCTCCAGACCAGTGACAAGGCCTCCTGACAAAGTTCTTTGCGAATGACTGGCTTATGATCACCCTGTCTGCCAGGGGAGTCTCGCTGATGTGGATCATCTTTGTTTGCTGACCAGGGACTATTTTTGAGCAGCCCATTATATCCAAGGATGCTTTGGAGACTCCTGAAGAGCAGTGTGATCTTGGGGACTGATGAAAAGGGAGGAGACCAAGGATGATGAGCCAATGAAAAGACTTGGAGCAGTTGTTGAGCCAGAGGGAAGAAAAGGTCTTTTTCCTGTTGGCATTTCTGTAGCTCTTCTGACTCTGGCCAATACCTGGCCTGCTCCCTGCTCACCTGCTCTGGATGGCCCTGAAGTGCTGCACAGGCAAAAAGCACAACCCTGCCTGCCTTGCCCCAGCTTGCACGAGCACCTGTATCACATTCCACACGAGGCTCCCTGCCATAAGGTGTGGTATCCTGTGGGATGCTGCCAGGGCTGGGGCCTGCTGGAGGCTGTGGTGTCCCAACCCTCAGTGTGAACCCTGGAACAACAGTGCAGTGGGATAGAAGCCTTTTCCCACACTCAAAGGCTGCATTCCTCCTCTCCTCTGTAGCCTGTCAGTTTTTCTCTCTCAGTTGGAGCCAGTTGTCATCCTTCCATCCATCCCACGTTGGCTTTTCAGTCCTCTGAAAGCCTTTTCATTCCTTTCCTGCCTTCCTGAAATAGCACAAGCTTCTGCTGGCATGTTCCCTGGCTGCCACGTGGGAAGAAGCCTGCCCTCCTTGGAGATTTCACACCTCCTGGAGGAGGGTGTGCTTCCCATCAGAGAGCAGCCGCTGTTGGCAGAAATCTCCTCCTCTGCACAAGTCCGCAAGCCCAGAAGGATTCTCATGGCAAATCTTTTCCTTAGCTGGAGAGATGTGATAACTCTTGGACAGGGTCTCTTCTAAGAACTTGTCAGAGGGAGGAACTCCACTTTGAAGTTCTTAATCCCACTCTTCCCTCGAAAGCTTAAAAAAGAAAAGCCTTAAATATTAGTGGAGATTTTTGCAGCAGTTTTGAGGAAGCTCTGTGAAACTGAAAGTGCCTGGGTAGCCACCACATCTGCGTGGGTCCCATGCAGGTGAGAGCAGGCAGTCAAACTTCTGCAACAAACCCATCACGGCAGGCTCTGAGTTCCCTGCCTGGACGGACCTCATTCTGCAGACACGTTTGGTGACAGGGCTGGAGTCAGGCTTTTTGGCAGATTCTGAGTTTTCCTTCATGCCAACAGACGCTCTGCACACTGGCAGCTGTGCTCGGCAGAGCTCACTCAGGTGGGTGTCGAGATGTCTTCCCATCGGAGCCAAAGCTGGCCAGGAACTGGCACCGAGGCCTGGCCTTGGCACAAGGGTGGTGAGAGTCCCAGCAGATCAAGCCTTTCCTTGTCTCCATTTTAACAGCATCCAGCAGAGCCAAAAGCCTTGTTCTGTTATTTAAACAACCTTGTTTATCCCGAACAGTTGAGCCTTGGAGAGAGCTGCCGAGCTGTGAACACTGTGTGGCATCTTTAGGAAGGTGGGGAGAGAATCACACAAGCAAATCCTCACAGGGATAGCTGGTCTTTGCCTGCCCACAGCCTTTGCCTGCCTGTAGCCCCTACCTGGCCACAGCCTCTGCCTGCCCGCAACCATTGTTTGGATTGGGAATCAAGAACAAAGATTCTAAAAAAATGCCACCAAAGCAAACACAGAATTTCTCTGGCTTTCTCTGTCCCCACAAGTGAGAGGGACAGCAAGGAAGGGCTGGTGCTATTGTTTGGTAGAGGGGTCAGAGAGCCAGGTGGGTCTGAGCGTGGGACTAGAGCAGGCACATCTGATGCCTGCTGTGACCCTGCCGACATTCCTTCAGGCATGTTGGGTAGGTGGATTCATTCATCTTCTCTGCAAATGTTACTTTAAATCCAGGTGTTTCAGCATAAGAGACAGTTTAGGAATTATGCAGTTTTCTGACTGATGAGCTCCTTTGCTGTTGCCATCACTCCCCTAATAATTATGCCCATGCACAGCTCTGCGTTTGATTGTGCTGGAAGATGGATTCCCATTTCCTGCAGGCATACTGGATGAAATGACTTCTGTTTCAAAGCTCTGTTTGCAAAGTTCCCTTTGTTCCTGCTGCGAAATTCCTACATTGAGCAGAGCCCATTCTGCTCCGTGAGGCTTTTGAGCACCATCTGGGTGGGTTCCCTGGGTTGCCTTCAGATTCTTCTCAGGATACAGTCGGTGCTTGTCAGTCAGGCTGATGCATTGGCCAACAAAAAAACACTGAGAAGAAAGGTTGATTTAATCTGTCACAGAAGAAAGCTCAGTCTGAGGGCTGGGCTTTGGGCTCTCGATCTGGCTTTAACCTTTCTAAATGCAGACCAGGTCTGGTTGCCATAATCGGAGCCAGTGCTGTTGGGATCAGTGGGCTGATACTGGATGGCAAATAAGAGAATTGGTGGACTTTTAACCCCTCTTTTTTCTTCCTCCAAACCCTTCTTTCCCCATGTTTTTCAGATACCCATCACAGCCCCCTGCCCAGCAAAGCTCCCTGGCTTTCTTGCACAAACTGATTGCAGGTTTTTTTTGCTGGGAGGAAAGCTGGAGCTGCTGGGTGGGATCTAGGTGGCCCAGGACAGGCAGAGGCCCCTTGAGATCTGCCTGTGTCTGGGCTTTTTTTTCTGAAATTTGGTCCCTCTGAAATGACTGTAGGAAGACTCAGAAACCTGCTCTTGGAAGCTGCATTACATTTATATCTGAGCAGTGCCATGATGAAGAGCTGCAGCCCCTGTTGGTGCGAATGACAGAGCAGGGCAGCAGCAATGGGGGAATGAGATTCTGTCCTCATGTCCCTGTGCCCAGGCTCATGTGCAAGTGCTGTTCAGAAAGGATGGCACTCAGACAGGATGGCTGCATTGCAGTGGTGACAGTGGTCAGTGCTTTTATTTTAAATTTTCTTTACTAATACATTTATAGAATCGGAATCAGAGAATACCAGGATGGTTTGGATTGGCAGGGACACCTTACACTATCCCAAGTTGCTCCAAGCTCCATCCGACTTGGACCTGAACACTTCCAGGGACGGAGCAGCCGCAGCTTCTCTTGGCAACATGTGCCAGGACCTTACCACCCTCACAGGGAAGAATTTCTTCCTAATACCTGACCTAAAGTTCCCCTCTCTCAGTTCCCCCTTGTCTTGTTACTCCACGCTCTTGTAAACAGTCTCTCCGTCTTTCAGGCCCCTTCAGGCACTGGAAGGATGCAATTGGGTCACCCCAAAACCTTCTCTTTTCCAGCCCTATTATTTCCAGGCTTTTTTTTCCAGGCTTACACAGCCTTACTTGCAAAAATTGCACCCAGACACTCTGTCCTACACATTTCCTTATGTGTTTCTGGTTGGTTTTTTTTTTTTAATTGATGTCCAGGGTGACTGTACAGATGTGAGGCCATGCCACCATTCCTGGCCAGAAGCCGTGAGAGCCAGTGCTGGTGGTGCTGGGGAATCCCTGCACTTCCCATGACTTCTGCAGCCAGCAGCTCCAGTGGCTCTGGCAGCTGGTCACTGGCACTGGCTGCTCCAGGCAGGCAGAATTCCTGGATGAATTGGGAAATTTGAGGCACCTGGGCCACTTTCTGCCTTCTTCACTCAGTGTTGGAAAGGGTCTGGAGAGATGCAGCTACAGGACCCTGATTTAGAATTAATTTTTGCAGTGGAACTTTGAGTCCAAGTTAATCACTGTTGGATTTGGGATTACCATGCTTGTAGGAAAGGCTGCTAAAACCCCCATTTTTGTCATGATCCAGCAGCTCGCAGAGCTTAGCTCCTGACTGAAGGGAAATGTGTATGTCAGGGAGTTTTGTGATCCCCACAGGGTGCTGGAGCTGCTGCGTTGGGAGAGGAGCAGGACAAGGAGGGCCCTCACACGCTGTTTCATTTCTAAAATGATTAAATTGAAGTTGCACTTAAATTCAAATCAGCCATTCAAATTAACAATTCTAATGTTCCTGATCTATTGATCTGTTGGCTGAGACCATTTGGAGCAGACTGTAATTAAACCACAAAAGCCTGGACACCAGAAACGCTGAGGGAACAGCACAATAGCTCGAGGAGAGTCATACAGTCCTGCCCTTAACCCGTTATGTCCCTTTTTTCCTGGGAAAAGCAAAGCACTGTGGTGGGACCCTCCCTAGAAGTGCTTGAGGAGGAAAATGCCAGTATGTGCTGTGGCAGGAGGGTCTTTTCCTCTTGACCCTCTTCTTCCTGCCATGCTGTGGGATTGTGACTAAAAGCAGTCGTCCCCTTTGCAGAGACTGGGGAATCCAGCCCCAGGGACTGGATGTTGAGCTCCAGTTGAGGCTGTGGGGACTGGTGGGCACAGCCTGTGTTTGGTGAGATTTGGCCCTTTCCCACTATTGCAGATTCGTTTTATGTCGATCCTTAAACCTAGCTCTGGCAACACATTGTTAGTTCCACTGGGAGAACTGGGGAGCAGCAGGGAAGTGCCTCCAGCCAGCCCATCCCTGATCCTGGTCTTGCTCCTGGGTCTCTCCATCACCACTCCTGCATGCCCAGAGCTTTCTGAGCTTCTGCCAGGGAGAGATGAACCCCTGGATGGAAAGAAAGGGTCCAGGAGAACTGCAGGGCTGCCCCAGCCCACTCTCTACCTGAGCACTGGGCACTGAGCTGTGCCCGTGGGGACATCTGGACTCCCTGTCAGCAGAATTGGGCCTCAGCTCCCTTCAAGAGCATTTTAATTATATATTTACACATATAAGTAATAATTTTTTCCAATCCTTTCACTACTTCCCCACAACAACGATCTGAGTCTGTTTATTGATGTATTTTCTCCCCTGTGTGCACTGATTGAGTGGCTTGCACAAACTCACTGGATGATCCGGTGGAACAGGGAATGAGCTCCTGGGCTGGTGCAAGCCCAGGGCAACAGCTCCACCTGCCACAGGCTCTGGGGGCTGGAACAGCACTGCTGGCCTTTCCCAATGGGTCTGTTGACCCAGCTTTGATAAACCCAAGCCCCCCCGCCCCCTTTTTCTGCACAAACACTTCTATCAAAATGGGAACCTAAATACTGAATAATTGCGAGGAAAAAAGCTTTATTTCTCCATTCCATTTTGGCTTTAATTACAGAAGGTTGGCATTTTTCATACCATTTAAAGAGAAACGAGACAGGAAAAGGTCAAAACACAAGGGGCCTCGAACGTCTCTAATCCTGTAATGGAGAGCAATACAAGGCTCTAATATTTGAACAATCAACGTGGACTTTTGTTATGAAGCCCAACATGTGATGGAAGAAGGTAAGAGGCTTTTAGATCTATTAGAAAACTGGTGTGCTGGGAACGGAGGGAAATGATGATGGGAAAATTAAAATTCAGCTCCAGCAGAAGGTTGCAGTGTTCAACTTGCAGCTCAGTGCATCGATCTGTTCCAGCATTTGACTTTCAACCATGACAAAACTGTGGGCAAATTAATTGTTCTCCAGGATATTAGGCATCAGAGTCTATTAATCCTCTCTGGAGTCGGATGCTCCATGAATACTAATGCAAACCCAGCGCTGCAGTCGTGTCTTTCCCGCTCGGAGCCGCCACTGCCGCTGCCATGGGGGCAGGGAGGGAGGGAAGCCCGGGTGCCAGTCAGCCATTTGCTGCTTTTATTCAGATTTAAGGCTGATTACAATTGGGAAGAATCGTGTAATATGGCAAATCCTCCTCCGAGCCAGGGAGGCTCTGAAACCCAGAAAGCAAGAGGCACTGTTATGTGTTTTCCACAAGGAAAAAGTGAAAGGCATAAGTTATTTATGCAAATTGGAGATCTGCATTCAGACGTGTTTTAAGGAAGATCTCAGGAAATCATTTCTTAATTACACATATAGATTGCACTTACTGTGCCTGCATCCAGGCTCTTTTCTCCCAGACTAAAACATGTGGAATAAGTTGCTCGTTTCTCGTGATTGTTTTACAAACATATGAAATGTCTCTCCCTCATTATTCCCCTTTCCCAGAACCCTCTCTCTCCTCGCCCCACACCTCCCAATACTCTTTGGGGGCAGGAGCCCTGCTCAGAGCCTCTGCAGATTAATTCTGAGCTCTAATCTGCATACTTCTCTCAAGGAAATGGAGGCTGCAGGAAAGGGATATTGAAGATGTTTTACCTTCACTAATGCTGCACATTTAAGTAATCCTCTGGAATTCCAGCACAGCTTTAATCGTCCAAACCCCAGTCAGGACCGTACTCTGTATAATTAATCCACAGTGCATAATGTTGCCTGCTGAAAGCGAACACTCTTCCAAATATTTGTCCAGCCTGTGTGTTCGAGCTCATCCAAGACATGGGATTCCAGCTTCCCATTTTGCTTCAGAACTAGGTTGCACTGAAGCAGCAAAGTGAGAGCAGCAATACTGGGGTTTGACAGCTCTCCACTGATGACCTGGTGTTATGTTCCTGTCTAAGGCATGGAAGTTCCCTGTGGATCACGAAGAGAATATATTATATTGGCGATGCCCTATCCTTTTGTTTCCCCTTTTCCCTTGCAGTTGCTCTCCACACTGTCCTTAAAGATTACATGTTGCTGCCAGGAGGGTATTTACAGTGAAAGAGCAGGGCTGAAAAAGTTGGGTAACAGGGGACCCCAGAACACGTAGTCTGTTTGTTTGGGGTAATGGTCAGGTGTGAATCGCTGCACAGGCCTCTCCCTGTGCTGGCATCACGCAAGACATAACATTTCAGGAAGCCCATCTGTGAGGAGGAGACATGGAAATGCTGAGCTTCTACCCAGTGAACCAGGACTACCCAGGGATAAACTTTCCAAGGTTCCCATTTTCCCCAGGGTAGAAGCAAGGGGAGCAGAGCTGCTCGCCTGTGCTCTAACTGAGGAGATATTTATGTCTGTGCAAACACAGCACGCGCCTTCCGCATGATTTGGAGCTAAATGCAGTGTTACTTAATTAATGCATATGTAACACACAAGGCTATTACACCTATTAGAGCTCTTGGACAATTAAAATTCCAGTGTCCTCTCTGCCACTGGGTGTCCATGACAAAGGGCTGAAAATCTTCTGTCCATGAACAACTGGCAAGGGCTAAGAAAAACCCCAGACCAACTAACAGCCAGAAACAGTTCTCAGGTTTGCAATGATTTACGAAAGTACCTGTGAGAGTCTCAGTACCTGGAGTCGGTCAAAGTGTAGGGTGCTTGTCCTGGGGAGGTGGTGAGAGTGGGTGCACCCCCCAGTCTCTGCACTTCCCCGTGTGCCCTTGGAGCACCAAGGTGCCCAGAGGGAGCTGAGGCAAGGCTGGGAGGTCAATGGCCATGGCCAGAGCAATGGCAGAGTGGTTAATCACAGGTTTTAAATCCTCCAAAGTCCTTCAATCCCAGCAGTGTTTGTTGTAAAAACAGAGGAGCCGTGACTCTCCTATTTCCAAACAGCCATCTTCCCTATGCCTCCAGATCATGGCCTTCCAAATCTAGTTCAAGTTGTCTTCCATGGGTGACATGAAGACAGCTCCTCTGGGATGTGGATGCTGGTGTGATTGCACTGCTCAGCTTTCCAAGGACAGCTTTCCAGGTATTTGTCCTCATGTCCCCTACGCTCCTATGCTTCCTGGATTTGGCCATCACGAGAGCAGGAAATCCCCGATAAACTAGGAATTGATAAATCCTAGTGAGAATACTTGTTCTGGAGATGTTTCCAGACCAGATTCAATCCTCAGAGATTGAAGCTTCCCAGAGCCCCATTGCGGTGCTGGGTGATGACTCCAGACTCATAGATCACAGTGTTGCCATCAGTGCCCTCAGGGACACATCAGATCTGGGATGTGCTGCTGGAACAAACCTGCTGCCCCCCCTGTTCGGGGTGGTTGTGCCTTTCCAGACAGGCCGAGACACTGACCGTGTCCCCGTGCCTGTGTGTGGGATCTGATGCTCATGCAGCTGTGGGGGTGAATCCCAGTGGCATGGGATGAAGGAGACCCCACGGTACTGCTGGGGCTTGTCCTGGAGGTGACTCAGCGTGGGGATGGTGTCAGTGCCAACCAGCCTGGCTGCAGGTCTCCTGGAGCCGGGGCAAGGTGGTCCCCAGGATGTCTGTGGGCCAGTGCCCGGGGCTGGCACGGGGTGGCTGGGGAGGCTGGGGTGGAGGCTTGGCGTGTGAGCTGCTTCCCGCCCTGTGCCTCATTACCCAGGTCCTGCCTCCCATTTCAGAAAAGCTGACTTCAAATAAAAGAGCTCTTTGAAAAATCATGAGGCATTTTATTCATGATTAGGTTTTGTCCAAAGTCTTTTGACAAGAAAATAGGTGATCCAGCTCAGAAAGCTTTTCTTTTCTAGTACATAAGAAACCCATTACACATCTTTTTTAAAAAACAAAAACTTTCTTATTCCCTTTGAGCAGTGTGGCCAGCTGTCAAAGGAGAAACTCAGACTCCAAATGGATTTAATACAAACCAGACCCCAATGCCTTGTGCATTGTTTAACCATGGCTTTGGTTTCCTTCTCCTCCTTTGCTGCATCAGGTACTTGCCATGTAGAGTCATAAGTTTTTAATGTTTCAAATATAACACATTGTTTCAGTTAATATAATTGTCCTCCCCTCCCCTCTCCTCCTCTACCTCCTCTCCTTCGGTTTTATCTCCTTTCCCTTGGTTTTGGTGTGATGGCAGCTCTCTGAGCGGAGCCTGACAGCCTCTGTTCATGGCTCAGCTCAGTATTGCTGTCTCCTCTGAACAGAGTTGCTCCTGGCCTCATCTGCACCTTTTCCATTATATTTCTCTTCCCTTTTAAATCCCCTTTTAAATACACTGGCACAACCTGGAAACCCCTGGGAGCCCTGCAAGACTGACTGCCTTGCCTCTGCATCTCCTGTTGGAAACCTCCACAGCAGCCGCTGTTGGCATGGGAATCCTGTGTGGCCTCCTGTTGCCAGAGCAGGAGGTGGTTTCACATTCCCTAACGACTTTGCAAAGTATCTGAGTGGACACGGGCCACAGGCACAGAGGTCTGACCTTGTGATAAAGAGCTAATTCATTCAGGGCATACACAGAAGGGAGTAGTAAGTAGGAGCAGTGAAATGATTTTATGGCACAGTAAAGTTGCCTGGCACTGGTGAGGGGGACACCACAACACTGCCCATGGCTCTGGTATCAACATTTGTAAAGGGATATTGCAGATGTCAAAGAAAGCCACAAAACTGTTTATGAGATGAAGAGAACAAGTTACAGAAAAAGAGATTAAAGAGCTCAAACAAGATCAAGAAGAAGAGTGAATGCCTTCAATAAATCCTGAAGTACCTTCTCAGGAGAAAGGTACCAGGGATGGGGGGGAACGTAAAGTCTCGCAGCAAAGGCAGAACTGAGCCAAGGGCTACAAGCAGGAGCAAGACGTTTAACATGGAAATAAGGTTCAGACTGCGGGAGGGAGAGTAATGACTGACTGGAAAAAACTACCCACGAAAGTTGTGTATTTTCCATCTCCTCACACGTCTGAGACAGGCAGCATGGCCCATGGGGAGCGAGGTGTGAGCTATACAAGTTGTTTGCCCAGGGCTCGAGGAGAGAGTCGACATGGAACGGAGAGCGCTGGCAGGGCTGTGGGGTGTCCGTGGGGGCTGCTGCTGACCCTCACCCCGGGGCCACCCTCACTGCCAGGGGACCGGCTGGGCACGCAGGGACCGGGGCTCTGCCGGGGGCCACTGCCCTTATTGTTCCCACTGATGTCGCTTCGCAAAGTGTTTCATAATTTCCCGAAGAAACAACAGCGTGATCCTTCTGCAGGAATGTGAAGTGGCAGCTTCAAAGCTTCGAGGAGCAGAGCAGCTCTCCCAGCAAGGCAGAGGCTCTGGCATCATGACCTGCTGCTGTGCAGCCTCTGGGGGCCTCAGGCAGAACCAGCGAGGATGCTCAGAAATGGGAAAGAAAAGCATCAGGAGGGAAACAACAACAACCACCGCCACCACAACCACAACAACAAAGCTTGGAAATATCAGTGCTTTCCGACAGGTTTGAAAACAAACGCAATAAATAAATAAATAATAGACTGGGGAAAGAAGTATCTACTTAAAACGAAGCACTTAAAAGTGTTCCTTTGGGGCCGCAGAAAATCTCTGTGGCGCCAGTATTTTGAGAAAAGCTGTAACTTAGTGACAAAATAATGCATTTTAATTTCCGTGGCACAAGCCAGCCGACAAAACTCGCCCTGCCCTCTTAGGGTGTGGCCTTGAGAGCAAGGGGTAGGACAGGGCATCTCCTGCTTCGGGGAGGTGGGAAGCACTGTGATCAGTGGTGTGAGGATGCAGCAGTGCTGCACTGGCTCCCACTGCAGTGGGGACACTAGGCTGTGATCATCAGGGAGCTGGAGCACCTCTGCCGAGAAGCCTTTTGCCAAAGCTCTGGCTTCTTCCATGGACAAATAAATAGTGGATATAATGATCTGCAAATTAAAAGGTGTTTTAGAAACGGAAAGCAAGAGTCACACCCACTTAAGGTGTCAGAGGAGATGCTTTTAGCAAAGTGTCATGACTCAGATACGTTTCTGCCATTGACATTGCTGAGCCACTGTGACAAGCCCAGCTCTGCGCGGTGCTATGGGGGAAGCCAGTGAGGAGCAGCCAGTGCATTGTGCCTGGGGGGCACAGGCCAGGTCACCTCTGTGCCTCATGGACACCTCATGGACAAAACAGCAAACAGGAGATGCAGCTTCACCACACAACAGAGATCCCCCACCAGTCACTGGTGCCAAGGCAATGGCACAGGCAGGTGATGCCCTCTCTTCCAACAGTAGCCCGGTCCCAGGGCTGGACCTACTGTCCCGTCCTCCCACCTGAGGCCATGCAAGGCAGCTGTGACTCGGTTATCCCCACGGCCTGTGCTCCTGGCCCTGTGTGCAGAGTCTCCAGGAGACCCTGTGGAATTAGCAATCCTATGTCTTGATTTAATTTTCAGTCTACTTTAACTCTAACAAAGCGGCAAATTGCTTCCTGTAGTTGTTTTACTTTTATTTATAGGGTAATTTGCATCACGAAGACAAGTTGCCCTATCAATAACCACAGAGCAATAAAGGTCACCTGTCCCCTCCTCTTTTTCTGAGTGTCTCATCTCTCACTTGCATGTCTCATCCTGATGGAGGATTGTGATGGATCGGCCTTTGGGAGGCCAGGCCCAGCTCTCTGTCTCCAACTGCACCAGCTCACACACACATTCCCAAAGCTTGGGTCAAACTGCTGCTTTGCTTTTGCCATGTGACGTTTTCCAGAAGAAAGGGGTTGTTCGAGGCCCTTGCAATGGGAGTTATTTTGCAGAGGAGAAGAGTGCAGACATACCCTGAGAACAAAAGTGGAAGGGAAAATATCTGGCTAAGCAATTGTTTCATCATAAAGCATAGCAGGGCTGAATTAATTGCTGAGACCATGTTGCTTGATACTGAGAGAATTAGGACTGACTTAGATGCTCCCCCCTCCTCTCCATTTTCTCCTCCCCTCTTCCCACTTCCTTCCCTGCCAGAGTGGCCAAGGGACATGAGGGGTCACTGGCTGTAGAAGGCCAGTGTGGTCGATGGAGCCGGGGAATGCAGAGGGAGAAGAGAGAGAGGGATGGCGCTGGACATGGAGCATCTGCAATGCTCCTCTCCCTTCTAGAGCTGCCTAAAAATTTAGCAGGTTTGGGAGGTCAGAATACCTGATTGATCTGCCTGGTGAATGCTCTGTGCTTCCAGAGGTGGGGAGGGAGCGGGACAGGCAGAGGTGCCCCCATCTGCGTGGCTGCTCTGCATGTCAAGCTGAGCGCTGGGTCTTCGTCTGGCTGCAGCAGCACCATGCTGTGCTTCTCCATGAGCCCAGGCTCTCCAGGGATGTCATCTCCCACGCAGATGTCACCCCAGGCAGATTGGGCACCTGGTTGCACTTTCCAGCAGTTCTAGTGCGCTAAGCTGCAATTCCCATCCCTCCTAAGACAGCGCATACTCACACTTTCATTTATTCCACCTCAATAAACATCTGAAGACATTCGTAGGAAACTTGTACTTTAAAGTAAAAGCATTTCCCAAACACCTCGTGGGAAAGCTTTTCCTCTCCTACAAGTAAGAATTTGATCCTGTAAATGTGAGGAATGGGAACAATGTCCTTCCCGGGCAGAGCTCGGAGATATGCAGATCAAACTCCCTGGGTGAGATCCAAATCTGCTCAACAGCAGCATGCAATAAATCCTGACATCCTCAACAGTACAAACCAGCATCACGAAGCAGAACAAGAGACCTGCTGCTCTGGCGACACCTGGAACGCGCTGCTGAGAGCCCAAGGTCGGCTCTGTCCACCAGCAACTCCCAAGTTCCTGCTTGCACTTCCTGTCAGGGGATAACTCTCACCAACACGGCCCTTCTGTGGCTCTGCTCTGGCTTTCCCATCACCAGCACTGCACCAAACTCCAGCAGCTGCTGGGGAGCCATCCAAGGAAATCTCTAGATATGTCTTAGCAAAGTGCAGGGAGAGGACCCAGCCTGATCCAGAGGGGTGCAGTCTTTGCCATTCCAGCCATAAGAGCTGGTTCCCATTTTCCCATGTTCCATGCAGTATGTTTTGGTGAGTCATTGATGGTGAGGCTGTCGGTGTGTTACGGAGGACATGTGGGAACTGACTGGGAATTGCTGACAAACTCCTGTTGATGCCCTGTTCCAAAGATTTGAGAAAATGCCCAGAAACCTTTCAATTTCCAAAGCCTTTCTCACCTCCAGTCCCCACACCTGCTGTGGGACTCAGATCCCCCACAAGCTTTCCCTGCTCCTTCCTCACCAGCCTCTCCTCCCTGTTGTATGACACTGGTGCCACTTCCTGGCTTCACAGCACCAGATACACCTATTTTATGGTTTTTTAAACCATTTCTCTGGAGCTGCCTGCTGCCAGAGTGCTGCAGGGGGGGTGCCTGTGCATCTGCTCCCCAGCACGGGAGGGGCCTGGGCTGTACCTGGCATTCACACAGCCCTTCCCTCGGATTTGGGAGGTGGTCACCGATGCCGTCTGCCCTCCCAGAGTTACTGGGTTGCATATGTTCACAGGGAGACAGTTTTAAATATGGTAATAATGAACATCCAATCAGTTACCCCAGTGCTCGGGGACAGAGCCGTGGCAGTCAATCTGCAATTCCAAATCTGCATATTTATGCAGTTTCATTAATTATGTATTATGCAGCATTAATCCCAATAATATGTGTACGCTTGTTCAGTAGAACAGAGAGAGGAGACTCGCCTCGCAGAAGAATTAATCAGAGAGCCATTCACAGATCCCACATCACTTTAGATTGCAATTACAAGTATTTTTACTTAAAAGGTTTTGCATTAAAAAAAATTAATTTTGCAAGATTTTGAGGTCCCCATGTAGCCACAAAAATTTAAGTTGAGCTCTGAAAAATGGCTCCTCCATGTCTTCTGCTAGCAATCACAACTGAGAAAGGAGGGGCTTTGAAGAGGGATTCCTGTCAAACAGGCTGTTAATTATCTTGGTGGAAGAAACCGAATTTCCAGGGGCAGGGAGCAGGGTTTGTGTGCTGTGTTTGTACAGTGGTGACCGAGGCCACTGCTGGCTGCTGCAGGGCTGCTAATAATCAATAGGATGCCTTCAGAGTAAGCAAAGATAAGTTCACTAATTGTGGTGTCCCACTCTCTGTTGTGAAGGCAGTGTGTAGTTCAAGGGTCATTGCTCCGGTGTCGGACAGATCCCCCAGCTGGCCCCAGCCAGTGCTGTGCTATCTCTGGTGCACCAGAGGATTTGCTCTTATCATTTTTATGAGTAAGAAAAAAATAATAATCAGCTGGCATGCAGGGAGGGAAAGGAAAGGGGACAAACACCCAGTGCCATACTTATTCCTGAGGTGGGAAAGGGGAGCCTGAGCCTGAAGCACCCACCCAGGAGGGTGTCCACAGCCCTCTTGAGGGCTGGAATCAAGTGTGGCCTTTTCTCTCAGTTTTCTAGGCTCTTCACCCTGTATCTGGTAAAATCGGACTTGTTTTCCACGGGCAAACACAGAAACAGGCACAAAATGGAAACTTGCTGTGTGGTCCTTGCTCCCTGCAGCAGGCGTGGCATAACCAGTGACCCGGCAGCTGCCAGTGGGCACGGTGGCATTTCGGGAGGGTCTGAGTGCTCGGGTGCTCCCCTGCCCTCCTCTGCCCACTCCTACCCACCCTTGCCTGCCCCTGCCTACCTTGACCTGCCCCAGCCTCTGCCTGTGCCTGTTCCCATGCTGCCAGTGCAGACAGTGCCAAAAAGCCCAAGTGATATTGGCCCCAGGTAGAGTGAGGGATGGATAATGCATATGCAATGGGTATGACTGATGTAATAAAATAATATCGTCAGGACATTTAGATAGGAAAAAATGCAGCAAGGTAATTCCTCACGCTGGCGTAATTCCTGACACTGGCTCCAATTTGTTTTCATTAGTGGTTTGCTAATGCATTTATTAGCCATTACATACATACAGCAAAATGATGAGGTTTCCATATCTATATATGCAAATGAAATATGTCTGGCACATCTATGGATGGGCTGGGTGAACACCGAGCTCGTTCGCATTTTCCCCATGAGGTTTTTCTGGATTATTTTTTTGGACTGCAATGGAAAGACCACCCACTTTTCCTTGAGTATTTTATTTTCTCAGTGTGGAGAACTGGGGGATTGTGAGAACACAGGCCCCTTTAAAACAGGCAGAAATACACCGAGAGCTTCAGGCTCTGACAAACTCTTTAGAAAATCGGGTGATTTGGGTCCAGCTGTGTAAATGTTTTCAGTTTCGCTGCTGGGGCCCCGAGTTTGATTCGGTGCCAAGACAAGCCTTGCTCAAGTTGTTTTTGGCAAAGGCTCCTGGCTGAGGAATGTCAGCATCACTTTCAAAATATGATGGTTTGTAATTTGGACCACAGAATGAAAACTGAGCTGCTGGTACATTTTGCCATCATCTAATTACCAGGTCCCCAATTACAGTCAAGGAGGAGCTCCACAGCCGGGTGCAGGGAAGGTTGTTCCCATTGTGAGACATTTCTCTGTGTACATTTCCCTGAACTCATACCTGGAACGCAGGTTCTTCAATGAACCAGTGCTGGTTCATCTGGGAGCAGGTGTGGGTTGTGGGTACCAGTGTGGGTTCCTTGCTCTCCAGCTGCTCAGCCCTTCTGAAGCAGCGTGTGCTGCTGACAGAGCCGCTGCTGCACTCCCATTGCCACTGCTTGGGCCATCTGTGCCCGTTGCCGAACAACAACACTGCATCAGTCACAGGGTTTCACTGATGCAATCATGACACTCTGTTACACCCCGAGAGTGCTCCCTCTCACCATCCCTCACCGGCTCTGTGCTTCCCACACCCTCCCAGGGGTACTCGGGGTGACAGGAAACCGTGCGGATGCTGTGAGGCTGCCTGCCGTGCAAATTCACCGCCTTATCACCTGATTCCATTGAAACTTTGGATTTCTGTGAGGGGCGGGAGCCAGAGCCGACCATGGTGGTTCCCACGGCAGCCTTGGAGGCTGCAGCTGATGTGGAATCTGAGCGCAGAGGGTTTCCCACAAAGGCTGCCTGTATCTACAGTGATGGAGCGGGAGTTAGTTGATGGATATGCTAATTTAATTATTCATGTACATAATTACAATCTAGGGATTGGGAAGCTTTTTAGGTAATGATGGTTGAGAGGAAGAATTTACCTAACTTTTGGAATATATGTGGAATATTATTTGACTCTTGAATATGAATGCTCTGCCCAGGCTCCTTGGAGGGCAGGCGTGCTGCTCAGTGGGCAGGACACAGACTGGGCACCCGGGCAGTGGAAGGAAAAGGCCTTCGTCATCCCATTGCACACACTGGAGCTGTTATCAGCCACTGGCTGACATAGGCTGAAAGACCCCCAGGAGGTGGGTGGGAGCAGGGGATGCTGCTCTGCATCGCCAAATGCCAGCAGCAGAAAACTTTGTGCCATATTCAGTTCAAATCAGTTAACAGGCAGCTTATACCTGTCTGTTCCCACACCATTGCTGGCCTTTGATTTGGTAAAAGAAACTCAAAAAGGCTAGAGACGTACCTGTGCCTCAGCTCCAGTGACCTCTGGCTCCCTCCTCTCTTCTCCCTCCGACTGGTGGCTCATGGGCTCAGTCTGGCCTACAGTCTGTAGAGTTCCCTTTAATTTTGTGTGTCTCTGTGTTTAAGGTCAGTGAAAGCAGGATCTGCTCAACGCCTTTGAAAATCAGACTGATAGTACTTCAGAGGTCAGACAGTGTAAAATGAAAGTGCCCAGAACTAAAAGCCATTTTTGGTTATCTGGCCCATAACCTCTCCATGGTTCTGCATCCTTCTCCGCAGACTGGAGTGAATAACATTAACCTCCCTTGCTAGAGGGCAGAGTGGCTCAGTCACTACTTACAGACTGCTCCAACATGAAGCAGTGGTGCTGAGAATTATTTTTATTATAAAGACATGGGTTTAGTTGGCACCTGCAGCTCCCGTCCCTGTAAGTGCTGCTGCCCAGTGTCCGCTCCTGGGTCCCTGCACAGGGCACTGAGGGGCCACCAGTAGTGCCCCAGCCATGCCTGGGCAAAGGTTCTCAGCCAGACTTTATTCTCATCAACTTTCTTTGGCGCATCCACCACCCTAGCCTTGTCCAGACCTGTTCTGGGCTCACCTTTCTGTGTCCTCTGTCGTTGCTCCCCCAGAGAGGTCTGTCAGCAGATCTCCTGCAGATACCTCACCTGCCATACTTCCTGAGGGATGACTGAACACCTGACCCTGCACTAGGGTGGGCAGCTGGCACAGAACTCAGTGCAGCAGATGCAGGAAAAACTTGCTACCTGGTAGATAATGTGCCCGGAAATGAGAGCTCCCCTCAGTGGGCCCTGAGTAATCACCAAAGACAAATTTGGGTGCAGTGTCATTAGAAATGCCTCCTGCTAATGTAGCTTAAGTGCTAATTCTTGTAGTTCTTCCATTGTAACAGCAAGAGGTTGATCTTTAATTGGGTTTCATGCTCTAAATGCTTTGATGACAAAGGTTTGAACAGGTGAGGCATGACTTACAGGAGCTGGATGAGTATCTGTGAGCATTGGGAATCATTACCCACTGCCCCTTCCAGACATGATGAGAGAGAACTGGAAGTGCACCTTGGGCTGGGGACTTTACATTGCAAAAGATGACAGAAAAAGATGAACACAGTTGGATTTTGCCTTTCACCCACAGCCACATCAGGTAGTTCTCAGGTTGACTGGGAGAATTGGCTTAACCAAGAAACCTCAGGCTTTGCTGGAGGAAAGGCTGTGACCTGAGTGGTGCCTCTGATCCATCCATTACAATTTGCCACCTTCATATCCTGGGAGTCCCTGTGCTGGCTCCCGGCCCTGCTGGCAGTGTGGAAACACTCCTGCACTGGCCAAGCTCCTTGGACCTCCCTGGGTCACCCAAAATGTCAGTAATATATCAGCCCTCATTGCTAACACACCCTTAAAATGTTAATAGTGAATAAATCACTTTTCTTTTTAAACTTCTTAAAATCAGATTTCTTGTTGCAAGATGGTGGCCCTGGCTGCCGTCACTGTGCCTGTCCTTTATTACTGTCTGCATTAGATGGACTGTGGAGTTCTCATGCAGATTTTATGGGAACTATTTTATTTATAAGAATTTTCCTAGTGTCAGATGGATCTGACACTTCTGGAGTCTCCTTTGCCATTCCCATGAAGGAAGACAGCAGGAATGTCAAGCCACTGGCTACTCCCCAACCTGGCCATAGGGCTTTTGTGTCCTGTTAGCCAGGCTCGGGGCTGAGCTTTTTTCTGGGGCTGAGCATGTCTGGGGCTCAGCTTCTCTGGGGCTGAGCATCTCTTGGGGCTGGGAGGAGGAGCTCAAAATCACATTTACTAGGGAATGCTCAAACATCTTGTGTGACACAACTCACTCTGGGAAACACGAGGCAATGCCACCACAGAGCTGACACGTCCCCAGGAACCACTGAGGTGCTGTCTCTTGCCTGGAAGTGGTAATTAAAGGGCTCCCCTGGGCTGTCTCTGTGAGGGTGCTTTGGGTCTGGGCAGGGTGAATTTACAGCAGGAAGAGCTCACTGCATTCCCTGCTGCTGGGATTTGCATATCACACCGAGGGAAACAAGACAAGCAAAACACAGCTATAAATCACCAGGTCAGAAGATGCATTTCGTTCCTATCCCAGGTAGGAGGTTTTTGTGAGCAAATAGAGAGGAAAAGCCCAGAGCCGCATGTGTGGGTTCGCTCATGTCACCCTGCCATGGAGTTATGGTGATGGTGAGCAGCTCAGCCCTCCTCTGGAGTCTGGCTTTTGGCTCAGTTTTCCCCTCTCTGTGGAGTAAAGGGGGTGATGATTCAGGAGACAATCAGGAGCTGGAGTGAGGGGCTGGCACACACTCACCAGGCGCCTTGAACCTACAGAGGTGTTGGAACCAGGTGCAGGAGGTGCCCCTGCCCCGAGGAGAGGCAGCAGCTCAGCCATTGCTGCTGAGCCATCAGCTCCCATCGCTAGTGTTGGATTGCTGTTTTCTCTCCTCTGCTGGCACATCTTTCCCCAAACATGGGCTGGTTTCTGCCTACAGCATTTCAGAGCAAGTGAGGACACCAACTCATGCGATGGTACAGGGAGAGCAGATGAGCCTGAAACTGGAGGGTTTGCAACTGATGCGGAATGCTTAGGAGAATCCAGCCCAGCAGAGCCTTTAATTCAGGCTGAGATTTGCTCTGCTTGAGGTTATTGGATGTGCCTGATTTCTGAGCAGGAAGCAGATCATTCATCCTTTAAAATCCTTCCCCCTCCCTTCTCCTCTCCTCCCTCTCCCGCCCAGGTGGGAAGGGCAGAGATGTGTATATTGTACCTGTGCAATGAATGGCACCCTGCGCTGCTCGTACCAGGTGATGGTTTGTGCGGCGACAGAGCGCTGCGTCCCTGGAATGGCAGCCCTCCCCTGGGATCGGCGGCTGGATGCACTCAGATCCATCAGGGCCAGGAAAGTGCCCTTGTTCAGTAACTGAGGCAAATATGTGAGAAATAGGATCGCTGCTATAAATAGCAGTGGGCTCATGAGAACATTGTTTATCGCTGCGGTGGGTGGTGTGAAGGCTGCCCTGCGCTTTCCAGCAATGCTGGAATGATGCTATCCCACTCCCGGCCCATTTATAGCCAACGGAAAAGATAAATGCATTGGGTGGGAATTTTGAATTCCATAAAGACTTATTCATTGTTTTTAGCTCTCTCTTGCTTTCCCAGTGAAGACTGCAATCCCCCATCAATCACACCCCATAAGCTTCTTCATGTCTCGTGTCCAAACATTTGCAGGAATGTCCACCACCCCAAAAGCCTATCAAAGTCAGCTCCTGCCAACTGAGAGTGTGGATCCCTGCTCCCAGGCTCCTCTTCCTGGGAAAAAATAGCTGTTCCTTGTGCTATTTCTGGGTGACTCTGCAGGCACCTCCCATGGATGCACTGTTATGTTTTCTGCTAAGGCACATTAACATCTCCGAAGGACTCTGGCTGTCAGCTACAGCCCCAAACACTTCTGCAATGCTGAATTTTAAGCACCAGAGTCAACAGCGTTAATCGCCCGCTTAAAACGAAGCACTTTGGTAAGTCTTTAGGATCAAGGTCTTAAACTGGAAGATCCTTGGAGCAGGGTCTTTCTTTGTGTGTGAAGAGATTAGCATTCAAATAAAAAACATTGCTAAGAACTGCCCAAACAGCCACGATAAGCCCTTGGTCTGTGAGGGAGCGCAGTCCATGGGTGTCAGAGTGGAAGCAGCAGGGGCAGGAGGATCCACATCTGCCGGGGCTCCTCTGCACTCCTGGTTATCCCTGTCCCCGGGGCTCTCCAGGCCCCTCTCCGCTGTGCGGGTTCCTGGATGCTTTCTGCGTGGTGGATGAATTAAGTTATCCTTTCCGGTAAGTGCATTTCTCAGTCACATTGTTCGCCAGAGGAGCTGTGAAATCCTCGCAGCGTTCCCTCTTGTGCATAATGTCACATTCCCAGCTCCTCTCCCTCCTGCCTCCCGCCATCAGTCTGCTGCGGAGCCGAGAATGCCCACGAGCGAAGGCACAGAATATGCATGATATGCTCCATCATGTAGGACCAAATCATTTGCTCCCTCTATAAATCTATAGCCAAATCACTTTGTTTCCACATAAGAATCTCACGCTGTGTAAAACTAAAGGAGGAAATAATCGCGTCTGTCGAGATGTTTATCTCAGTCCTTCGCAGCTCCTCGGCTTTTAATGAGGGGAGGAAAATCAGTCCTCTCCTCCTGCAGCAAGGGGTTCAAGAGGAGATGCACATGTGTTCCCCTCCCTGAGTTTGCTGTGTTGCTGTAAAACAGCAAACTTAATAAATCCCGCACAATTGGGCACAAGTCTTGTTTCCTTAAAAGCGATGTTCTCTATAATTGTCTATGACACAACATGCTACATATTAGTTATTTTTCCCTTAGTAGATCATCAGAGCACAGTGAAGCATTGCAGCCGAGGTAATTGAATGTCTTCTTTAAAACAATACACTGCAAAAAGTCCCCTGACAAGTGCCAGCATCTTATGTTAAACAAATAACACCGCGGATTTGGGGGAGAGGGAAGATCTCCACAGGACAAGGCAGTTTTGGGCCATAGATGAATGGGGTCATGGCATCTGATGCAGGAGAGCAGGTGAACAGGCGCAGGCTAGTGCGTTTCAGGGGCTGTTGAGGATGAGAGATGCTTGAATTCATGGCAAAGCCGCGGAGGAGATCTTGTGCTTAACTTTGCTACTTTAATACACAGTCAGTTTTACCTGCCCTGTCCGTGCTGGTCCCTCAAGCTGGAGCAGTGCTGCAGGTGGAAGGATCCCTTCTGCTGCTGTGTTCCCAGGGTGCCAGGCTAACTGGGCTTCCATTTTCCCTGGTGTTGGGGCCAAGGGATCCTCAACCATTCCAACACTTCCTGCACCTCCTGGCCCTGCTCCTCAGGAGGACCCTCACCTGGTCCAGCACCACCTGCACCCCCTGTCTCATCTCTCAGAGCTGGGGTGCACATGAACAGTGCTTGGGCAGATTTGGGGGAGCAATGAGCAGCCCTGTGCCCCTGGGGGCTGCAGCAGTCACCAACTGAGAGCTGGGAGAGATGGGGACCTCCAGCACTTCCCGCTGTGTGTTTATGCACTTGCCTGTTAGTACAAATGTGGTTCTACATTCTCGAAGGACTGTGTTCCCTCTGCAAGGTGTGATATTTCCAGGAAGGAATTTCAAAGGGCTTTGTGCAAGGTGTTAAATAAGCTCTTAAATAAAACTGAACCAGAGAGTGCTGAAGCAAAGTGAACATTTAAAAATGTATGTGTACATTTAATTAGTCCAGGAACAGCGATAAAAGGAACCACTAAGACACATTTATTAAAACTAATGCAAGACAAAAATATATCTTAAAATTTTGATGTGATAAAAAGACTGTTAAAACATTAAAAAGTTTCCCTGTAGGTTATTTTTTTTTTTCTTTTAAGCATGTCACAAATCCCGTGAAGCAATAATTCTTCTTTTTTCTTCTTTTTCTTTTCCCCTTGGCTTCAGTCCCTTGCCCTCCTGTTTTGCTACTGAGCAGAAAGGAAGAGGTAAAATCTTTGACAGTTTTCCTTGCTTTCAAATTTTGATCCAAGTTGGATTTGAAAAATTAAAAATGTCATGAAAAAATGTAAATATGGCAAACGATTTTCCGCCCACCATTAAAGAGAATCCAAGCACAAGGATCCAAAGCTGGGTGTTGGAGCCGGCTGAGCTCCCCCCACAGCACCGGCTCTACTGATGTCCTGCTGCTCACTGGGAATGGATACTGCCGATTGCTGCCAGAACCTTCCATCCTGAGGGAAAGGGGTAACGTCAGTGCTGTTGCAGCAGTGGGGCACAGGAAAGAAAATGTATGTTCTTGTTTCACTGAATGTCTAACCAGTGCCTCACACAGTACATGTAATCAGTCCCTCACAGTCCCACTCTTCTTGTCCTTTCAATTAGTTTTTGCTGTTGCAGCTGGATCTGAGCCCAAAAATTGGGGATGAATCCTGCTTCCTGAGGGAGCAGTTGCAGTTATCCACGCCCCCATTCCTGCCCTGGTGCTCTTGGTGTTGTCCTCGCCACAGCCTCTGGGAAAACAAGGTGTGTTGCGACTAGTCTTGGTTGACGTGCAAGGTGGGAGCAGTGAGTCCCTGACAAGTCCCTTCCCAAGATTCCCTCAGTGTTCTGAGCACCTCTGGGCTCTGCCAGCCTCCGGCTGACCAGGGCTCCACAGGACACCTGGTCCTGCAGTGAGCATCCCTCCCTGCCAAGGGACTGGGGCTTGAAGCCATCCTGGCTGCAATGACTGGTGGGTATTCCATAAGTATTGCCCAGTTGGTGTCCAGCCTGGGCCCTGTGTGACCTTGATGAGGTGTGCGCAGGCAAGGAGAGGCTCAGGAACCCCATTGGAGCCAGCCTGGGTGGGCATGCAGCAGGGTCCTACAGGAGTGACTGTGGGGATGTTGCCTTGCACCTGCCTTTGAGCTGCATGAGCGCCTTTGAGCCCCTGCTTTGCTCACCTCCACGCTATTTTTATTTACTCTTTTCTAATCCTGTTAATGGGATGAGAAGAGAAAAGACTAATTCACTTTAACTCCAATGACTTGTTAATAATTGATGTATTGACACGAGCAGGTTGCCTGATGACCTTAAACAACCATCCAAATCCTATGCCAAACTGTTTGACCTTTTAAGCCAGTTCAGATTCTTCCTGCAGAAGAAACCAGTGTCCGCTTTGATTTAGTGCAGGAAAATCCCCCTTAACCTTCAGGTGTCAGTGAGGATGTGTTTAATTTACAGTAAAGCCAAGTCATGATCAGCAGGAGAATGAAAAAGTCCTTCTGTGGTGGGAAGTTATTACCTCTCCTTCCACAGTGATGACTCTCCAGCTCAACATGCCAATGCCTCTTTAATTATTGAAAAGACACCTCCACCAAGAGCATGTGGAGCCACTGGGCTACTGGAGTAGGCACCATAGGCCTTCTGTGACACCCTGGTGGGGGGGCTGAGCAGGATGGCCAGTTGTCACCACACCAGGCTCTGGAGGAGCCTATCCTTTATGGATGGGCCATTCCTGTTCCCCTGCACATCCTGATCAGCAGCTGCTGCTCTGGATTTGACCTTAATAAGAGATGGAAAGATGATATGTGGTGCATAATGCAGGTCATCCCACTGCATGTGCAGGAACACATCAGGATCCATCTGCAAATCCCAGGATCTTCATCAGTGACAGTGGGACACACGAGGGTCAGACTCAGCCCTTGAGCTGGGCAGAGCTCGAGGACCTGCTCCTGGGCACCTCACACTGCCCTGCTCACATCTGTAGGTGTCCTGGATCCAGAGTGCCTCACTTACCCAGGCTTTGCCCAAGATGTACCTCTTCCCCAGGGTGCTTGTAGGCAGTATTGGGAGTCCTGCAAGCTCGTCCATGCCTCACTTTTCCGCAGTTCTGGGGGGAGCAAGGAGCAGCCCTATGCAGTGCCTGGCCTGTCCCTGGGGCACTGAGGCCCTTCTCCATGCAGGTATCAGCATTTTAGGTACCAGTGAATTTGTGAGTGCTTTTGGGGGAGTGCCCAGCCGGCTGCAGTGGGCACAGCGCTCTGTGATGGCAGCAAACTGCTGCAAATAACTGAACATCCTTCAGATTACCAGTGGGGTCAGAAACTTGAATCCTTCCGGAGGGACCACAGAGTACCCAGAGGACACAGGTTGAACGGAGACCTTCCCTTGCCAGGTGCCTCAGAGTTAGGGGCGAAGTGTCTCCCTCCATGCAGGGCTGTCACAGGGCACGACCATCCGTGGCTCCTGCAGTGGGGTGCCTCACACCATGGTACTCTCCCAGGGCCACCGGAGGAGCTGGGCTCCAGCTGCAGCGGGGACCCTGCTGTGGCTGAGCCCTTGTTCTGTGCTCCCAGGCATGCCCGTGGGGAGAGGCAGGCGGTGCAAAGGCTGCTCAGCAATTATCAGCAGGAAAATCTGAGACTTCACCAGGCTGCTTAATTAAGCCCCCATGTGGCCTCTTGGAGATTCATCACACGGCACTGGAAATTGTTCCCACCATCCTCACTCGCCTTGGAAGGGCAGGGAGCTCTGGGAGAGTCTTTGTTTGGGGTTTCTTGACCTCGGTGTTGCACTGCAGGGATACCCCGTGGTTTGTACTGCTGTGCCATTCGGTGGGGTGTCGGGGTGCAGAGCAGCTGGATCCAGCAGGAGGGATGTGGATTTATTCTGATGGGAACAAATTGCTCAACCTCTACAAAAACACCCATCACCTCTCCTTTGCCTGCTCCCTGAGGAGGGATGAGCTCCACACTCTCCACGGGGTGCCTGCCCATTTGCCCAGAGCCCTCCTGGAAAGGGGAGCAGGATGCTAGGGGGTAAGTGAGGCACAGAACTGGGGGCTTGTGGGGACAAGACCTGAGAACACTGTGGGGCGTGAGAAGAGAGAGCAGGAGGAACCTGGGGATGGTCACTGCCCTGCGCACCCCGGCCAGGCTTGTCAGAGCCCCCAGCACCGGCAGCTCAGCCCTGGCCTCGGCCCCGTTTGCCACAGCAGGGGAGGCTGGGGGGCTGCTTTGTAGAACTGAAGAAACTCCTCCACCACAGACCCTGCAAGCTCATTTACATACTCCTAGTTTAATTCTCCTAGGGTATGCAAATATATGCAAACAGCAATCCAGAGAGAGTCAGAAATAGCACAGAACATTAAAATCACCCTACTTGAATATTGTTTTATGCAAACGATGTACGCACGCAGTGTGTAGCTGATTTAAATAGAAGCAATGTCAGCATGGCAGTTATTTACCCTTCCAATGATCTTAGCAATTTTTTTTATTAAACTTATATAAAATATATTGAACAGGCACCAAGAACGTAGAGAGTATTTTAATGTTAGCCTTAACTAACACTAAGGAAAGGGCAAACTTCTCTAGCTGTCTCCATGAAGGGCAGGGAAGGGTTATTTTTCATAATCTCCCATTTGCATGAATGATACAAGATTTGTAAACCCTGACGCTGCTGGTATCGATTATCCGAGCACCATTCCTGAACCTCGGAGGAGCGCAGGCCCCGGTGCTGCACAGAGCCGTGTGGATCTGGTGCCCCCATGGTGTGAGCACACAGTGCCCTGACGTGGGGATGTGGGGAGGGGACACCTGGGTGAGCGAGAATAACCGTGCTGTGGGTCCGCTCCATCCCTGACGTTCCTGGCGAGTCTGGAGGCGCTCGAATCCTGCAGTACATCCAGCGTTCCCTAAACGCTCACATCTGGAGAAGGGGAGGACGGGGAGGGCTGTTATCGAGTGGCTGTGGGAGGACCAAAGCAAATCCCCCCCGGGGTGCAGGGAGAGCTCCTCGTCCTGTTACAGCATTCCCTGGAAATGCGCTCGCTCAAGGGGATTCCTATGCACGGGGAGCAGCGCGGCGGCTGCGCAGTGGTGGGTGCAGGGCTGGACCCCCCCAGCATTGTCCCCGCTTCCCGGAGGGCCAGACTTGCACCAGGGCACTGTGCCCTGGTGGGGCTTAGCACCACTCAGACGTGTGATACACAGGGAGATTGGCTCCTTGGATTCGTGTCACTCATTCACAGCTATGGTCCCCACGCTGACCTTGCTGTGCTCTGTTGTGAATATGGCATGGAGCTGCTGTCCTGGCCCTGCTGAGGTGTGTGCTGAGCGGCGCCGAGCTGGCTTTTCCTTTCTGGCCTAATTAAACATCAAGGGCATGATGGATGTGCCCCGCATGGAGTGTTGGTTGTGCACAGGGCAGGCACCCGGCTGGCATTGCCACCAGCCCGGGGGTAAGTGGTGAGCCTGTGATACCCCCACAGAGCTGCTGTGAGGGACACCCCTGGCCCAGGGATGGTGGCGGGCAGGGTCCTGCCAGACCCTCTCTTTGTGGTCCCCATGGAGCAAGGCAAGAGCTTGGGCACTTGAGGATGGCACTTGCATCGTCCTCAGAGGATGCCCATCCATCCCCTTCACCTGCAAACATCCCAGGGAAGCTTCTGTGGGCTGAACCCCACCAAGGGCAAGTGACGAGGGTCTGACCCAGACTCAGTCTAAGCTGGAGCACATCAGAATACCAGAGCTCCCACCCTTTTCTAGCTGCAACAGCCAGAGCCTCTTCCTATGCTGTCAAGTCAGCTGGGGCCACTCAGTCAAATTCTAGACTTTTGCTTGGCATTTTGCAGTACAATAAATGATCCTAAAGTCCTTTTCTGCAGTAGGATTTCTGCCAGGTGCCTCCACACATGGACTGCACATCTTAAGGTAGGAGTGGGCATAAAATGCATTTTGCTTTCTTCAATTTATTTTAAATATTGTCAGGCCAGTGCCCGGCTGTTTGAAAGATCAGGGTTGCAGAGGAAATGACTGCAAAGGATATTTTTTCAATCAAGCTCACAGTTGCATTTTATCACCGGTTCTGTTAAAGACATGTGTGAGGTTTCATTTTTGCCTCAAAATCCCCATCTCTATGGAGGCACTTAAACATCTAATTTTTAAATACATATAGAACAAAAAGGCTCTGAAGGCATTGAGTGAAATATCGTGCGTCTGTGCCAGTCTGAAGGGGAGCATGTTTCAGCAGGCAGCGTGGGTCTGGGAGTCACATTGCATTACCACCACATGCCAAATGCTTCCAGTAGCCCTGGTACAACACGAGGACTCCGTGCACAGCCCCAGTGCCCGCTCTTGGAGCAGCTGGACATGGGGCTGTGCAGCCCCTGCTCACTGCACCCACCTCAGCACACAGAACTCATGTCCAGCGCTGAGTTTCCCCTCAGGGAACGTGGAGGTTGGAAGAGCCTGCAGGAGAAACACAGACCAGAGCTCTCCTCTCTGCTGGGAATGTCACTCTCTATATGGGAGCTGCCTGTCTGTTGTGTCCGCAGGCGCCGGGAATCGCTGTCAGCTGTGTCAGACAAGCCTTAGTATGTCTGCACAGCACTAACTTACAGTGTGCTTCCATCCTGCCTTCTCATCTGGCCCAGTGGTATTTGGGGCCTTTCAGGTGTGTGCTCACTGGTGGGTGTCTGCCTGTGAACTGGAAGTGATGTTTAACATCAGCAGCTCTCAGCACACGGCTTCACTGCAGGGTGTGTTAGAGTGGAGCGCAGAATCGTGGAATCACAGGCTCGTTTGGGTTGGAAGGGACCTTAAAGCTCATCCACACCACTGCCATGGGCAGAGACACCTTCCACTAGCCCAGAAGAACTGAACAGTTTTGTTGGATGCAGGAGAGAATTCCTTTGCCGTTCCTCAGTGCTGAGCAGCAACTTCATGGCAAAGACTGTGTGGCTGTTACTGAAAGCAACCTGAATGTGTAAGAGAATTTGTCTGGTGAGGGTGGAATTACTCCTGGCAGGGGGTCCTGCATGCTGTGCCTCCCTCCCAGCCCACTCCAGCCCTGGGGGCCTTTGCTGGTTCCTTGCCCAGAAACAATTTTCCCTGGAGCAGGCTGTGGTTGGGACTGAGCAGCTCCCAGAGCGCCGGAGTGCCAGTGTGCCGGCCAAGGGCTGCTGTGTCATGGCTGAGGAGCTGCAGCGCTGGCAGCTGGTGCCACGCTCCTGGAGGCTGGTTTTAAACCCTTTAGGGGTGGAAGGATCACTATTTACTTCTGGTGCTTCTCCCATCACATTCTGGGTTGCTGCAAAATGGGAAACATCTCCTTTATGAAAATCTGCTGCTGGGGCACTGCAGTCCAATTCCATGAGCAGAGCTGCCACACAGGTACTTCCTTTCCCTTGGGATTGCAAGCTGCTGCAGGATGAGAGCTGGCTCGTGGGCGAGCTTATGTAGGTAAGCCTGCCTGTCCCTCCAGGGCTGGTCCTTGGGGACTGCATCACCCTGCGGTGAGGAACCCACACACCACGCAGCCCTGTCCTGCCACCTCCTGCAGCAGAAACATAGCCCCTCATCCTGCCTCGGACCCTATGGAGAGCTGGCTCCCACAGAGGTGTTAGCCTCGTCTTTCCTGGGATGCTGAACTTCCTTCGTTCCTGTTTTTGTGTTGTCAGTTAGAAAAGTTATGTTACCAAGCAAAGCTCAAATAGCCTGGATGCCAAAATTCTCCAGAGAAGGGGGCAGCCGGGCTGGGCTGCAGCAAGCTGTCCCTGGGGAAAGGGAGACAAAGTCAGGGAGTGATGCCCCCAGCCCTGTCCCAGAGGGAATGTCGATGGGTGCCTGTCCCCTGCACTGCAGGTCTGTGCCCCTACCAGTGTCAATAACCTGTTCAGGTCAAGGGATGATCCCTGGCATCAGGGAGAAACTGTAGTGTCTCTGAGACAGTAACAACAACAGCCGTCGATGTAGCTGTTGGTGTTTTTATCACTGAAGCCTTTGGAGGGTGTACAATGGGGACCTGGTGTTTATTCAGGGAGATCCTTGCTGCCGCGACCTTCCTGAACTGCCACATTCCTTTTAATTATGATTGGCAGCTCATGGAAATTTGGGACCTTGATTGGCAGCTGAAGTAACTTTCTTCCTTCCCACAATTCTTCAGGTTCCTTCCCATCAATAGACATAATGTTGGCTACTTTTCTGGGATAAATAGCAACCTTTGCCCCCCTCCTCTATTTGGCAAACGCTCAACACTTCATTCTTTTCAGAAAGCCCCTTGGAATGCAGCTGAGAAGGGCCTCAGCAGAGCTGCCCTCCTCCTCCTCCTCCTCCTTCTCCTCCTCCTTCTCCAGCTCCTCAGCACCCGGCCAAGGGACTTTTGTGCAAGAGCAAACAAAGGCTCATTGGCAACACTTCTGGATTTCATTTCAAAATACATCTGTCACTCTGGAGTAAAATAAACTGATTTTTCTCCTTTTTTTTTTTTTTTTTTTAACTCCTCCCTCCCAGGTTTCCCCACCAGGAGCTCTGATTCTGGAATTGCTGGACAAGGATTTGCACAGGGTAAAGGGAAGCATGTACTTGCTATGGAGCTGCTTCACTTCATCTTGCTCCTGCAGAGCTCCAGAGAAGAATCCCCACTCTACAGGAGAGCAGTGACAGCCAGCAAGTGCACCTGGTCCATTCTCAGAGCCCAAACCGCTCATCCTTTGCCATCCAAAACCCTGAGCTCTCCTTTGGCTTTCTCCCTGAGCTCAGTCAGCATCCACGAGCCCATAACCTGATTCCACTTTTTAGGTCTTAGGATCCTTTTTCAAAACTACCCAAGTGATGCAAAAGCTCAAACCACAGTGAAAGTGTGATGTGGCTCATGGGGATGTAAATGCCATCCCTTTCCAAGGAGAGTAAGGACATTTTGAAGAGGTGACTGGGGCTCAGAAGTCCTGGAGGTGCCCTTGAGAAAGGTGCTCCCAGGGGTGTCCTCTCTGAGCAGGGGGGGTCTTCTGGTGGGCATGGGTAGCACCAGGAGGGCAGGGACCTGGCATGGGCAGCACTTGCCACAGCTCAATCCATGTTTCGGTAATTAAATGAAACCCAGTCTCAGCTCCTAAGAGCTTCTTGTGCTGAATAATAGCCGGTTGAAAATGATGAA
This sequence comes from Empidonax traillii, assembly GCF_003031625.1. Taxonomy (NCBI): domain Eukaryota; kingdom Metazoa; phylum Chordata; class Aves; order Passeriformes; family Tyrannidae; genus Empidonax; species Empidonax traillii. Next base: position 1,792,021 of record NW_020955531.1, read on the forward strand.
GGGAATACTCAAGGGTTGTGTTCGAAAGGAAACAAGGAGGCTCCCGAGCTGCAGAGATTGCCTGTGTGCACAATACAGACACTCACCCTCCACCAGCCCCAGACTGAAGTGTTTCAGAGAGAGATGACAGACCTTGGCACTCAGTGCTTCTCAAGAGCAGGGTGGATGAGGAGACAATTAGCAAAATACAGGATCGTTTGCATTTTCAGGAATACTTGAAGTATTTACACTCTCTGCCAGAGGTAAAGGGGGAATGGGATGGAAGACTTCCGGGATGGCTGGATGAGCCCTGAGAGCACAGGTGGTGGAGCAGGGGAACCCCAGTGACTGAGAACATGTGTGTTTGCACCTACACTGTTATCTCACGGTGACCACCCTGGATCTGTAAACGCTGGCACCTCCTGCAGCCTGATGGCTTCAAGAACTAGACCCAGTTTTTTATGAGTTTGTCTCTCACTGACTTTTGTGAGCTCTGCCAAAGTTTTCCCACAGTCAGGGTAGTTTGGAAGAGTCTTTGCCTGCGCTGTCCTCCTCATCAGGGTGATGGTGAGGCAGGCTGGCTGCAGCCCGGGATAGGGACAGGCCAACCTTCCCCATGCAGGAGCTCATTGTCATGGAACATGGATGAATGTCATTGTCCCCACACTTCTGTCAGATTTGGTTAGAATCTGCCATGAGATTGCAAAGTTATTGCAGCAGACATGCAGCCAGACCCAGCCAGGCATGGACAGTCCCATCAGAAAAACTGCATTTCATTAGAGAACTGAGCTGAAGCCACACTGGATCTTCCCTTCATCTCCCCACAGCACTAGTGTCACTCCCTGTTTCCATGCCTGTACTCACTGGACAGATTGGCACCAATATACTCTAATTGCTTCTGACCCTTCTCTAGAACAGAAACATGGATGATCAATGGAAGACAAATGTAAAACCCTCATTTAGATCCTTAGGGATGAGCCCAAGGAGGTGAAAGACTACATGATGCTCAGGGCAGTGAGGAGTAAACACAGGTTTTAGGGGGCTCTGTTGGGGGTCAGGGTACCCCAGAGAGGCCATGAGCTTGGGGACACAGTGTGTGATGGATAGTGTGGAAAAGGCTGAGCAGCTGATGATCTTTGGGGTCATTCTGCACAAATTGCCTGGTTTTGGAAGGGCATAGGGATGCTGGATCCATGGTGGGAATGGTGGGAGCATTCATCAGGCTAATGCTGTGGGAGGTCACCCAAGAGGAGAAAAGGAGTGATGGCCAGTCCCTTTGTGTCACCGGGGAACGTTTCCAACTGCAGCCTTCCCTCTGTTGCATCCAGGCAATTCCTCTGCTCTTGTGCTAATTCACCCCCACTCTGTCTTTCCTGCACAGCCACCACAGCCAGGCTCCTTCCTGCCTGTGGGGATGCTGCTTTCAGGATGTGGTTTCTCCGGAAGCACTGGAGCGTGGCGGGTGCGGGAGCATCCCAACGGCCAAAGGCAGCTGGTGGGCTCTGCCACCAGCTGTGCACCCGCAGAACCACCCCCCGGGGTGGGCTCACACCACAACAGGCACATCCTCCCATCACCATCTTGCCCCTGCTCTTTGCCGTGGCCCTGCATCTCCTGGGGGCTTGCACTGAGTTTGTTGGTTCTCTGCCTGCAATGAATCGAGTCTGCTCCAACCTGCATGTCTCTGTGGGTTAGTTTTCTGCCACATTAATGAGCAGCAACGTCACCTGGAGAAGTCCAGGCAGCTCCAGGGGTGATGCCAGCAAAGGCAGTGGCCCTTGGAGTAGGGAGGATCTTCCCGCCAGCATCAGGGACCCCTGGGCTTGGCTCAGGCAGCTGTGCCCTACATCATGAATATGTGGGGAGGAGCAGTTGAGCTGGAGGGAGGGTTGGGAACAAGGAGGGGATCCAGAAGGAGGGAAAGGGGAGTGAACAACCTGACATGGTAAAACCTGGAGCCACTGCCAGGCACTGTGGTGTGCACTCAGGAGGCTGCCACCGGTGGGATGTTCCTTACACCAGATTTTGACCAGAAAGGGAACGGTGGGAATGCCATGGCAAGACCAGGATGTGGCTGGGTTTGTGCTGTGCAAAGCTCTATGGATCAGAGCCTGCATATGCTGGGGTTGGGGCGTCTCAGCAGAATAAGTTCACAGATACAAAGACATGGCTGCAGTGTCTGGCCAGGGCTGGTCTGGGGTGGGTGATAGGAAACGGAATAGCCTGATCCTGCAGAAGAACAGAGCTAAGGGCTGGTATCTGGGAGAAAAATGGGTCTGTAGATGTTTGAGTCATGAGAGAACTGCCTCACACAGGGGCGGAAGCAGAGAGAACAAAGGTGTCCCTGGCCCTGTCACTCCCCAGGTGCTTGGCATCATCCCGCAGGGCCGAGCTGTTTTGGGCACCAAGCTGGGAAGGGCAGGGGAGGAAGAGGAGGGCTTGCAGTGATGGCCAGCACTCCCAGCTATGGCTGTGCTCCCTCTGTGCCAGGGACTGTTTCACATGGAGCTAAACTCAATCCTTATCCCAGAAAGCTTGTTAGTAAAGCTGGGTTGCAACAGATGGATACAGACGGGTGGGGAGAAGGGGAAGCAACACGGCAACACCAGCAGCCTGGTGTGTGCTCACCAAAGCACAGCAGCAGCAGAGCTTTGGAAGCAACAGAGAATTCCAAGGAGCGTTTTGGTTCCTTTGGGATGCTCACAGGTGGTTTGTCTGAAGCATGACAGCCAGCATGAGACAACATGCTGGTTTGGGAACCCCACAAGTGGTAATGAGAGAAGGAGCACTTGGCTGTTCCCAGTCCTATGCAAACAGTGAACTTGCCCCAGTACGAGATGGAAACAAGCAGGCTCTGACTGAGAGCTGAGAAGGCCCATCCTACCCTGTTCTGCCCCATGCCATGCCATGCCATGCCATCCCATTCGTGCCCAGTGCTCGACTGCCTTGCTGTCACCCAGAGCTGCTCACATTCCAGGGGGGAGGTAGGTGACCTGCATTCCCAGCAGCTCAGACCTTGGGCCAGACTTCCCAAACCTTGTATGGGGTGACCACTGATAACCGCGCAGCACCGAATCCCGCTCGGCTGCCACCACCGTGGAGGCAGTGCCTGGATGTGCTGTATATTAAGTGGAGTGGCAGCTGCGATATTGCCATCTAAAACTAAGTACAAAATTTACAGCAGTAAATTCTTCTCTCTTCAGGGTGGTTAATTATCTTAATTACTTTTATTATCTTTTATCTTTTAAGATCCCAAATTGCTTATTTCTGCTTGTGTTGCCAAAGGGGGTTGCATATTTTTTACTGGCACACGCTGTGCAGAGGCTCTGATACGCGTGTTTGCATGGTACACTTTAAAAGAACTTTGATTTATACAAGACTTCTCCTTGGGATTTTAATTGTACTAAATAGGGAAAACAAAGTTCAGTGAAATATTGACTGACTGAAGAGCTGACAAGTGGCTCTTTCCTTTTGCTTGATGGAGTGATGGGACTGCTCCCTCTGCCATCTGGGCCAGAGGGAAGGAATTTGGCTTCTGAGAGCCACAAACACTGCAGCTGGACATGGCCAGACAAGCGCCGTGCCTGAGGGACACAAGGGAGTGCATGGCGCTGGGGATGGCACAGTGCCACGGCAGCGAGGGGTCCAGTGTGCCACTGCCACGGGGTGGGTAGCCAGCGAGGGGCAGGGTGGGCACGACACAGGCACCAGTGCTCTGCTCCAGCTCCCTGGGTGGTGGGTCCCGGGCGGCATGTGGGGCCGGGGGCTATGCCCAACCCCTGTCACCCATGGGCGTGCCCAGCCACTATCCCGTGCATTCGCCATCGCTCCCCATCCCAGACATTTCCTGTCCCTTCTCCAAGGTGCTTCCTGCTGCCTCCTCGAAGCTCCTCCACAGGATGCAAAGTCCTGGCCCCAGGGAAGTGCTGGGATATGATTTCACCCCATGATTTCATCCCGGGGGACCATAAACGAGGCACAACCGAGGCATCGCTGGCAGCTGCCTCCGGGAGCTGCCCCGGCACCGCGGCTTCTCTCAGCGTGTCCCCTGCGGGCACCTCTCTCCTGCTGCCTCTGCAAATACCCATCCCTAGGGAACTGCTTCCCTCTTGTCTTCCTGCTTCCCTACCTAACCTGTGCTCTTTTTCTTGAGGCGGGGAGGGAAGAAATTTTCGGGAAAAGTGCCTCATCCTCTGGGGATCAACCTCGATGGAGCTGAGCAGAAAACAGCCCGGCACCAAATGTGAAGGAGGAGGGAGTAGGAGGGAGGAAAGAGGAACGCGTTTCTCCGTCCCACAGAGGAGCCTCCTAAACGCTACCAGGTGCTTTTCGAATGGAATGGAGATTTCCTCCATATTTATTTTCAATTCTGTCCTGCCTGGGGAGCCAGGGGAAGCCAGACGTGGTCAGGATTGCCTTAACTCTGCGTGCACTGAAGGACCCTCTCGTGGCATTCAGCTGACAGGGAGGAAAAGAGCTTTTCATGTGCAAAACAAAAGGGAGAGGGGGCTTTTCTTCCCTGCATGCTGAATGCCACACACCCTTGGCCAAGGGGGGCAATTCGGGGCTCTGAACAATCACGACATGAAAGGCAGAGAGGCAGGGAGAGAAAAAAGTCTCCCCTTCTCATTAGAGCACATTTGCCTGTAGCTCCAGGGTGGTGGTTCTGGGAAGCTCCCTGTCACACCATCAGAATTGTGGCTGTGATTACTCCAAGCCATGTGTAACCCCACACCTTATAGATACATTTTTCTGTCTTCCTTGTCTTTTAATAGCAAACCCCAACAGAACTGCTGCAGCCCACCCCACTTCCTCCCCATTTGCTGCGCTGGCTGCCTGCTGTCAGATGAAATTTATGCTGTGGTTTAGGAGTAATTTTTAGTTTGGAAGATTTGTCCTTCTGCCACCTACTATAAATAACAGCCACGAGGTGGTGGAGCCCTATCCCTCTGTCCTGGTGACACCATGGCATGGCTGGTGAGGGTGGTAGGCCCATGGCACAGTTTGATGCCTCACCTTGCCTGTTGCTGGCGCAGGCTACCGAGGCCTTGGGACCTCCTAGCTCCATGTCCCTCCATGCCCGGGGAGCAGCCAGACAGGATCTGTGGACATCTGAATCTGCAGGTCCCTGTCACGTTCATGGTGCTCTGTGGTGCGATCACTCGTGCTTGTCCAAAGGAGGTGTAATGATGGGCCCCTTGACTACCCGGAGCCAGCCATGACCCTCACACTGCAGTGGCCAAGGGAACCACATGGTCATCCAAAGAGCAGAGTGTTTTGTTGGGGGCTGTGATGCTTTTCCCAGATATTCTAGTCCTGGAGGCTGTCATGGCAAATTGAGCAGTGAGGGAAGCTCTGCTGCGAACCTACCCCAGGCAGATGTGGCCAAGCAGACCTAGGAGGTGAGTGGCACGCTGGCAGTGTCAGTACCATCCCTGGGGGTCCCAGCACTGGGTACTGCTGCTTCTTACGGTGCTCTGAGCAGCTCTGTAGTGTCCCTACAATAATCAGCCTGGGCTCACCCACATCACGCACTGCCACATCTCTGCAGAGGCTGTTCCTTAGACGAGGCCACCTCTCTCTTCTTCTGGAGCACATAATTTCTGTTTCTCTACAGACCCTGGAGGGGCACCTGACATTGTGGTGACCCTCCTGTGGTGAGCCCAACACTGCAGTGGTCTGAGTGTCTCTCTTGCTCTGCAGTTCCATGTTTTGCCAGTGCAGAGGGGTGGTCACTGCAAATACATCCTGGATTTTACTGCCCAGGGTAGGAGGATTCACTGATGCTGAATACCCAAGCCTGCAGCCTGAATTTTGCAGGGCTGGAAAAATGGAAGATTTCCAGTGTTATCTCTGCATTTTGACTGCTGAAGTGCCTTCTTTATGTTTGTGACACCAGAGCATCTGAGTGAGTTTCCTTTTGAAAGCAGATATCTTGAGCAAGAAGGTGCAGCCACCATGTGACTCTTTCATGGTGCTTCAGCTGCTGCTCAGAGCTGGGAACACACAGGCCATCCTCAGCTGGTGTGCCATGTCCCCTGTGCTAAGTCCCCTATCACCACATGGCAATGCTGGCAGGGCCACAGGGCCACCACCAACCAGACCCTGCTGCTCCCAGCGCCCACATGTTTGAGCAGAGCGAGTGTTCTCACCTTCATGTCACTTTGTGCAGGAACCAGCAACATCAGGATTTGCTATTTATTTTAAATTGCAAACTTTTCAACTGGAAAGGAACAATGGGGAGAAACCAATGCACCCGGGTCGACTTAAAAGTATCCCATGTCTTCAAGGCAGTGAATTTTAAAAAGGCACATAATTAGCAGGCTGCTTCCTCGTCTGTATTCTCCTCGTCTGCCTGCCCACATAAACATTCGGCACACAGCACTTCCAGACACTTTTTAATAGAATCGCTTAAAACAATTAATTACCAGAGTTTTCATTCAAGCTGCAGTGGAAAAGATACGCTGGCAATAAAAGGCATTTATTCGTTGGTTTCTGGAGGCCTGTTTGTTATTAACATGTAAATTAAATCATCACAGATGTTCCATTTTTAATCTGGGGATGTGAAGTGCAGGGCTAACCACGGCCCAAACAGCCTGATTTTATTACACACACATTCATTAGGAACCAGCAGTATTATTGGATATCATTTCTCTTTGATGCATTTTTTAAACCAATTATCGGTATAATTTGTTCATTTCCCTCCCTATTTGTTTTTCTCTTGCCATTTGTGTCAGGATTCTCCAATCAAGGACTATGCCTTTGGCTCCTTGTGGCCTCCTCCCTCGCCGCTGGCTGGTGCCACGACGGAGCCACGGCCTGGCTGCGGCCGCACAAGCCTCTTGCTGCAGCAGGGCACAGGCAGTGACCAGTCTGGTGCCAGGAGAAGGGAACCAGCTCCCGTGGGGCAGCAGCAGTATGGAGAAGCTCGCTGTGGAATCACAACCCAGCATAATCCTGGAGTATAATGGTCCAACAGCATCTGAAGGAACAAGAAAAGGGGACAAACCCAGAGTGCGCCCATTGGATCTGGGGTGGGACAGCAAAGAGAGTGATGATGGACAGCTTGGCAGAGGTATCACCACTTCTGTGCATGCCTGAGGGAGGAAGGCTTGCTCTTCCTCATCCAGGCAGAGCCCAGCAGTGCCAGCCTCCTGCTGTCAAGTGCCACCTTGGGGTGCTCACCAGGGCTCTTCAGGAGAATGACACATTGCAGAGGATGATCACCCATTACCTGGAGAAGGGAGCACTGTGGCTCCAGCAGCTCTGCATGGTCTGCCCTGTCTGCCCCCAGGCACTGCCTGCATCCCTGTCCCCAGCAGCAGGAGAGCCTCCGGAGCCCCAGGAGGAATTCTTGACATGGAATCGATTCAGATTGCAGCCAGCTCTGCATAGCTGCAATGAGCCCAGGGACAGTTCTGGTCTAAAAGCATGATTTAGCTTAATGAGAAATAAATAGCTCTGACTGCCACAGTGCTGTGGGACATCCTGGGATTGGTGGTGAGGCCTGGCACAGGTTGCCCAGAGAATCTGTTGCTGCCCCATCCCTGGAAGTGTCCAAGACCAGATTGGACGGGACTTGGAGTCGAATAGAGGGTGTCCCTGTCTGTGGCAGGGAGGTGGGACAAGGTGGTCTTTAAGGTCCCTTCCAATCCAAACCGGTCTGGGATTCTGTGATTCTGTGGTGGGTACTGAGCACCTCTTTCTCCTTGGGAATTATCTGGAGTGGCTCAGGCTGCCTTGTTCCGCTGTTGCCTCATGTCCTTGCCGTGATAACTGTAGGAGAGGGAGGGTGGGGGGGAGCCTTGCAGTGACCAAAAAACTCTTGGAAATACTTTCATGCTAAAAATCCTGTATTTGACAGAAGTGTGAGATACCTTGAGGCCTTCTATTGATTACCTGGGAGCAGGAGAGCACGGGCTCTTTGAGCTGTCACAGTTCCAGGCGTTTCTGAAAACGATAGAAGACTGGAACAAAAACACAACTAAGGCTCCTGACACAGCGTGTTAAGCAATAAAACATGTTTAATTGTGTTGTCTTAAGGCTATAACCATTCCCTGACTGAAGGTCACTCACTACCCATACTGCCAGTGGGAGAGAGGTGCTCTGACAGGTGGGAATCCAAATAGGAAACAGATATCTGAGAGATTACGGCGTGAACGACACTGTAATGCCAATGCTGGGGTGGTTAAAGGGAGCAGGACAAGCAGCAGGACATCTCCTGGCTGGCGGATCTGTACAGGGGGTGCTGTAGACACAGCCAGGGGATTCGATCAAGGACCTTCTGGGGCATCTCTGTGCCATGTGGCACCACCAGTCTGCGTCTGTCTTCAGCCTTTGCTGAAACTTCGCTGTCAAACCCAGGGTATGAACTCAAATCCTCTTCAGCTGAAGGTGTGCTGGGAACATAAACCAGGCACACCAAATTACCTGGCAGGATAACAGAGCAGGACCAGCATCCTTCAAAGACAGGGAAAACACAGGACACACTGTGGACAAGATGCTGCCGGGTCTCCCTGATGGTGTATGTAGATCTTCTGTTTTTGGAGATCCACACACATTTGGTCCTCTTTTTGGTTAGTCCTGGTAACTTCTGTGTGAGAGTGGGCCCTGCACGTGGGGAGGGTTTGAGGTGCCTTGTGTTTAGTGAGAAACAGGAAAGATTAGGTTGTAGCAAGGTATTTAATTATTAGGATATCGCTGCTCTGGCTGCATCCTTTGCCTCTCCATGTGGGAAGTGCCAAATTACATGTCACCTCAGAGGGCATATTTTCTGTAGTTTTCAGAGCTCCTACAATGGCAGCTCATGAATATTTACTGAGCTGCTCAGATATGCAGCGGTGGGAACAAATAAAAAAACCCTTGTATTTGCATCTCCCACAGACACTAACAAACCATGTGGCTCTGGTAGGGAGAAGATGGGAGATTGCTGTTGCCTTTCCAGAGGGATAGAGGAAACAGCTTCTTGTATAATGAGATTGACTTTTAAATTGAAAGTGGTGCTGGTTGTGCTGCAGTTCATACTTCCATGCTGTGCATTTGCTCCCTAGGCTCTAACATTAAGACATCTTATGTACAAGCTGGGAGGATTCAATTAGGGTTTCAGTTATTAATCAATCAATTAAGCCACAATCTTTGGAATATACATTTTCACTCTTAAAGAGATGTGATGCTGGCACGATGAACTTTAGGGACACTGTTTCACCTGGGCACGCAGGCAGGTGTCTGTGCAGAGCTCCTGGTGCCAATGCTGTGCCAGGACCATGCCGGGCTCGATCGGCACCGTGCCGGGCAGGGAGAGCAGCAGAGCCCAGGCAGCAGAGGCTCGGATTGAGTGCCAGGAAATGCCAACTCAGCTGGCACCGAATCTTTGAGAAACATTCAGCCACGCTTTCTTTGTTGCCAAACTGGAGCTGCTTTGCCTGGACCTGGCACATGGACAGAGGAGATGGACAGCTCAGCTGCGCCGTCGGTCTCTCACTGCTGCTCTGACAGTGGCTTCAGGCTCTTGTTGGAGGAGATCCTGAATCCTTCCTTGCCTCAAAAAAGCTGTGTGTGTGAATCGAGAGACATGAAAAGTGTTGCAAAAAAAATGCTTGGGGCATTCATAATTAACCCGTCCCAGTGTTGCTTCCAGCCTCAGTCAGGGTGTGGCTGGCCTGAGATAAGGAACAGATGAGCCACTCTGCCTCAACCCAGCGGCTCCAGATGCTGTCCATGACCTGTGCACATACCTGCACAAAGCTCCAAGGAAAGCAGAGTGGGAGCCCATTCCCCAAGTGAATTATCTGGGCACCCTGGTGTCCTATTGGTTTTGTTTCTTAAAAAAAACTTCAAAGTGGCAATATGTGATTTTTTGCTGAGACTCACAGGTAAGGAACAGGCTCAAAATTGGCTGCTCCATCCAGCTGCTCTCTCCTCTCAGCCCCTCTTCCCTGATTTTCCTGCTCCCTGTCTCCTCACTGCCTCCACTCATCTCTGGGTGAGAAAGAGACAAGTGTGATGCTACAAACCCTCCACTTGTTCTCCCAAATCTCTGCTATTTTCCTGCTGTGAACAGGGACTGAAGGCAACACTTCCAGGTGCTGTGAGAGGTAGCTTGTCCTTAATTTTTGTAGTGTGTTTCAAAGGCTGTGTGTTCGGGTGAGATTCGCACACACCTGGGGCCAGCGGGAGCCACAACATCCCTCATGTGCTGGTGTTTCTTCGTTAGTCACTCCTGCCCAGCCCTTGCTGGACAAGTCCATGTCCACGGGCTGCACGGTGAAGGGAGGAGAGCCAGCAGCAGCATTCGGAAAAGGAGTGATTCCCTGTGTCCTAGTGCCTGGGATATTTAATCCAACCTGTAACGAGAAGTCCAGGGGAAGGGTTTAGAGAAAATGAGCTCTGTGGTTTCGAGCTGAAGTTTGAACACTGGAAGAGAAGTAAATGTGCAAGTGGTGTCTATAGGCAGGGAAAAAAAGCCAAGGGGGGATTAAATGGCAATGTTACCTTTACTCTTGTCAAATACCTAAGTAGAAACATTGGTTAATGCCCTTAAAAAAGGCCCATTACCACAGGGCAGAGAGTCAAAGAGCCTGGCTGCCCTAATACTCAGTTATCTCGTTCCCGGATAATGGAATGACCCCTCGCCTGCCCGAGCTGTACTACGATATAATAGCATGAGCCGTGTGAATAAAGAGGTTATTTTTGGAATCCAATTGAAGCAGTGCCGGAGCCGGTGTGACAGGGGAAGGATTGAACAAGATGCAATGTTCTAAGGGAAGGGGAAAAATTGAATTTTGGGGAAGGTGGTACCGGCAGTGAACTGTGCAGAGAAAGGCGCCGTGGTGCTGCCTGAGCAAGATGCCCAGGATGGGCTGGGGGGAAGCTGGGGCTGGAGACTGATCCAGCACAGAGCAGGGGAGGGGGGCTGAGCCCCAGAGGAGCAGGGGAATCAGAATCCTCCCATCCACTGAGCAGTGGGTGGCTGCAGCAACACTGGGCCGAAGGGGTCAGTGGTGCCAGTGGCTGAGGATGGGCCATTGCCAACACTCCGTTCAGCACTGGTGCCCTGTCCTGGCCCTGCCCTGCAGCCTGCACACCATGCAGCTCCTTTCATGCCCCTTAAGCATATGTATGAAGGTAAAACACAAAATAATGTTCATTCTGATGCACAGTATCCAACACACAGGGCTGCAGTTCATCCAGCAGTGAGAGACAAGAGCATAAGAGATTCAGCATAAACAGAGATGAAAATGAATATTAATTTACAAAGCAGCACAAAGACAATGGGATCCAAGGAGATTGATATCACAAACTCCCCTTATTCAATCAGATTAGGGTCTCATCTTCCCCAAACACCAATTGCTAATCTAGATTTGAAAGACAAATCCTCTTGCAGAAGGGCTTTGCCTTTATCTTGTCCCTCTGATGCCTCTACTTAAGATGTTACTACAATTTTGGGGGAGTTGGGAGGAGGGAACCTTCCCAAGCGGTTTTTAACTGTTGTGTGGCTGAAGTGTCATTGAGTAGTGGTAGGGTCTGCAGAGCACTGGCTGTTCTGTGCCTGTGACAGTGGAAAACATGTAATTCCTGACAGCTTGGTAACTCTGGGGAAACCTGTATGGCAGCAGACACCAGCCTGCCTGTTTTGTCTCCCAAAGAAGGGAAGCTGAGGTGTGTGGGGGAAACACACCTCTCCTCTGGCAGCTCAGGTGCTCCATAATTGATGCTGAATGGAAGGAAATGAAACCAGGAATTCTTTCTGAAGAAGTTAGGGCTGGTGGCTGATACTGCAGACAAGTTAAAACAAGGTGCAATTTAGCTGGGGACAGCAAGGCAAAAGCCATTTGAGTCAATTTTCATGGACCCTCTTTGGGCCATGCAGGACAAACCAGGATCTGCCTCCCTCCCGTGAGGTGTTTGATCAGTAATTTTTTTTTCACCTTATTGCTCTTTACAGGAACAAGGCCAAAAAATTTTATGTTCCCTGGAAAAGCCCAAGCTCTGGCACAACAGGTGGGTGACAGTGCCAATGGCTTGGTCTCTGGCCTCCAGCACAAGGAAGCCATTGGGAAGAGAGATTTTCATATGCAATGTGCAAGCTGAAAGAGAGCTGTGGTCGAGGGCCCTGAGCCCCATCCTGGAAAGGGCAGCCCAGTCCCAGGAACTCTCTGTCTGCTGAGGTGCCGTCCCTGACACATCCCACAGGCACCCTGCTCCTCTCCCTGGTGACGCTGAGGGATGTGCAGAACTTGAAAGGAGCTGTAATTACTGTTGGGGTTTAGATGCAGTTGGTGTTTTACTACTTAAAAGCAATTTAATTGAAAGAGCAAAATTGCCTTAATTTGTATTAAGATGCATTATTAAATATACTTTATGGCTGAACTCACAAGTGGAGCCTGTGATCCTGGCAAGTGCAGGGAGAAGCCGCTGGGCTGGGCATGCTCCCAAGACCCTGCAAGCTCTTCTGCTCTCCCCAACACCTGAAAAGACAGTTTGGTGCTACAAAATTCACAGATTGCAAACAGTATGTGATAAAAAAGTGAAATTTTTAAGATGCTAATTTACCTGTGCCTGTCTAGTAATTACGTATTTTATTGGTGTAGCATGTGCAGTACAATAAATGCTACAGATTCAAAGTGATG
>NW_020955531.1:1809628-1860271 GCF_003031625.1 Empidonax traillii
TGGAGCATTTGATTTTTGTAGTCCTCATTGGCATGTGGGAGCTGGGGCTGGTGATGTGGGAGTGTCTGGTCTCCAGGGACCCCTCCAGCACTGGGGTTCCCATCAGAGTCACTGCACGTGCAGTTGGTACGAGGTCTCTGAGTGCCCTTGTTTTAGACCAAGAAAGGGCTCTTTTGGGAAGGAAGCACTGCTCTGCAGAAGCGCAGCACCCAGTGGCACAGGCTCCTGTAAAGTGTCCTTGGCATTCATGTCCCCTCAGCCCTCTTGCTGGCCCCCAAGCCAGCGGCTGTGTGTGCACACCTGAGCCCTTCCCCTGCGAGAGCACACTGAGCTGTTCCTGCTGCACCAGCCTTCGCCCAAGCCCCAACACAGTGGCACAGCTGACTCTTCCCTGAGTGGGAGAGACCTGCAGAGGTGCAGCTCTGAGCCTCCCTGGGGGGCACCAGGAGCAGGGGTGGGAGTCAGTGCTGAGGGTGCTGCCGGCTCCATCTCCTCAGCAATGCAGCCGAGACACTCCGACCGTGCAGATTTATTTCCTGGCTTTTAGCCAGCCTAGGAATGAAAATACTCTAGAGGGTGAAAGGCTCATAGTCAAGAGCTCTTCACCTCTTCCCTGAAAAGACCTCTCATCCTCATTCACTCAGGGGTTTATTACCACTCCACTGCCTGAGAATAACTGTTTGCAAAGACAGAGCTTGGAAAAAATAAGCCGCCCAGGTGCCGGAGTGCTCAGACCTGTCAGTGCTGGATTCAAAGCAGAGTCAGTTTAGGTCCCTTTTTCCTTCTTTCATTTGAATCTGGAGGAGCAGGCAGTGGCTGTAGCTGATAGTTGGCCACCAAAGACGTTTTACCTTTAATGTGTGTGAAGAAATGATGGCACCTTCCCCAGGAGAAACCAAAAAGTGGGATCCATTGTGGAAACAGCCCCATGGGATGTGGGACAACTTCTGAAAACCATCCAGTTTTTCTTAATAAGCCACAGGGAGATTGATGATGAGGAGGAAATCAGCCATATTACCACCACAACCTGCCCTTGAGTCTTCACTCTTTGCTGGTTCCTGCCCAGCTCTCCCTCTTTTGCATCCCAAGGCAAAGGCATCACACCATTCTGTTGCTTTTATTCACATTTACCCTGGTGTTTTTCCCCAGGCCTGGAAGTGCAGGGACAGGTCATGATGGTCGGCAGAAACCTGCTTTGTGACAGGCGCGTGGTTGCTGCCCTGAGCTGATTGTATGTTTCAGGCGTCACATCTTCAACCTCCACAAAGGGAGAGGCTGAGGAGGCAAAAGAGGCTAGGAGGGCTCCTGGGGGCTGGCAGTTTTGGGCAGCGAGGGTGGATCCCGGCGTTGGTGCTGGGAGAGGAATCGCCAGCGCTGGCATGCAGTGCCCAGGGCATCCCGCGGGACATCGCCCGGAGCCGGCGGTGGGAACACCGGTGGTGACACCGGTAGTGCTGCCCCGATGACCCGGCAGGAGGTGGGAAGCAGCTGTGCGGGAAGGCCTGGGCGGGAGAGGGGCTGGTGCCGGGAGCAGGACTCTGCTCCCGGCGTGGGAGCTGCGTCTGCCACCCAGGCTGAGGCTCCCGCGCCGACACCCGGCTCTGCAGCCCCGCGCAGCCAGGCTGCACCGCACCGAAACAGGCAGCTAGAAAGTAAACAGTGTCTGAAACCTATTCTCATTAGGCTAATTTACGAATAAATTACCATATTCAATGGCCTTATTTTTACTGCTCGTTAACAGGCCCATGATAGGATGATAATTATGGGATTTTAAGTGGCTAATGGCAGCTGGGGCGTCAAAAGCAGTTTTTACGAATCTGTTTATGGCAGGGAAGGTGACAGGAGGGTGGGACACTGAGATGTTGGAATCGCATGTCAGGGAAAAAAAAGCTTTAATTGTTGAGTATTTATTAGAGAGGAGGGAAGACTGTAATTTAAAAATGAAACTCTGAAAAACAAAAAGGAAATTAATTAGTCTCCCAGCGCTCTGGTGGCTAACGCTTAAGGAGGACCTTGCTGTCAGCACACGGCCTTCGAGGGTCCCCAGGGCACCGTGCAGTGTGGCTGTCCCCATGTCACTGGGCGCTGTCTTACCCCCAAGCCGAGGGGCTGGTGCAGGACCAGCCCCGTGATGCTGCCAGGACCAAAGGGGCTTTGGTGCAGCAGCAGCCACCGGGTGTGAGGGTACAAGGCCACGGTGCCCAGCCCGGTGCTCCCGCCACTGGTGGGTGTGTCCTGGATGTGGAGTGCCGGGGTTTGGGTCATCGTCCCCTCTGCCAGGAGGCCTGAACGTCTCCTTCCAAACATCTCTCTCTCCTGCCATTCCCGTTTCCCAGTAGCCAGTGTTTTTCCCTATGTTTAGCCTGGCTGCTCATCATCTCCCATCTCCACCGATTCATCTTGATCTTTCAGTTTAGTATGCAGTGCTCGGAAAACAAACACGTACCAGACTGACAGTGGGAATAAATATCGTGGAGATGTTGATTAGCATTTGATCCCAGCTGGGCCTCTGGAAGCTGCAGCACTGGAATGCCTTGGCAGTTTTTTAATGCTGAATAATTTGATTAGATCAGTGGCTGAGCCTGCTGCTCACGGTGAGATAAACCCTCCCCACCCGTCGCCCCCCGCGCGCCGCTCCCTCCCTGGCTGGCTTTGCTTTCTTTTATGGGGCCTTAAATACGTCGTTTAATCAACTCTACAATTTCAATTTAGCACAGTTGTTGACTCGCATGGATGATAAGGTTCTGGAGACCCCACAGATTGCTGCCTGCTCTAACAGTGCCGTTCTCCACGGCCTCCTGGCTTTGCTGCCGAGCCCAGCCCAGCCCAGCCCGAGGCTGCTGGAGAGGTTGTTCACTGAGCCAGGCTGTCACTCAGCCACGGGGACATCTCCAGCCTCTCTGCTGTGTGATCACCAACGGGGACACGTCCCCTCCACACAGTGACACAAGAGCAACCAATGGTTTGTGTTCAAAAACACAGTAATAACACTTCTTTTTTTTTGTTCTTTTCAGACACAGAAAGCGTGAAGATGTTAGGAGGGGAACTGTGATTACCCCAGACCTCAGCAATCCTAATTAAACATGGATTTCTGAAATTTCCTTCTTCCCTCCCTTAAGAGAAAAGAGTGGGGCACACTCCTACACTATCTAAACCACTTCTACTTTTAATCTGATTTAAATAACACTCCTGGCATTCCTTTCCTATAGGAGAATAATCACTTCAGTGAGTGGCCAGTGAGAGTGCAGCAACAGCCCTGGCTCTTCCCCTGCCAGTTTTCCCAAAACACCCTGCTGACAGCTATTTCCAACATGTATTTTTAAGTATCTTCTTATCGGCAGAGTATAATTTAAAAGCAGCTGAAGTTCCCCTCCCCAGTCATGTTTCTTCCCCTACCTCAAAAACAGGACAATCCTGAATTACAAACACAGCCTTTTTGATTGGAAAGGAATTATTTTATCTGCAAAAGCAAAACTGTGTGTTTTCAGTCACTGACCTAATCCCGGATAAATAAACAGGCAGAAACTCCCTGTGTTTGCTGACACTCATTAGCATTCCCGGCGGGTGTGAGGGTGATACTATCTGACAACCACCAGCTCAAACTTTCTCCCTTCGCTTTAGTTCCTTGTGATTCTCACGCACAATAAACAAACCAACTGATGCTGCTTCCCGCCCGCTCCCGCACCGCTCCCGCACCCCTCCCGTACCCTTCCTGCACCTCCTGCACTCCTCCTGCACCTGTGGGACATCTCTGCAGGACCCAGGAGCACCAGAGGGCCTGTCCCAGCCGAGGGGAACGGACACAGCCTGCCAATGCACGGACAACTTGGCGAGGATAAGCAGTTTCCTCCGCTCAGAGGACAGGGCTCTGCATGACCTCACTCAATCAGAACAAGGGGGTTTTTAGATTTACTCTTTTTAAAGACTGAGCAGAAGTCATTAACAAAGTGAGTTATGACCCCCCCATTCTGCAGCTCTGCTCTAACATGGGTCAGTCCGGGCTGAGCTCCTGTTACTGAAGGTTGTCAGACCAGGTCTTATGGCCAGTGCCGTTAATATGTAGGGAATCAGTGTGAGACTCTACAAAGCTTGCCCAGCTCTCCCTGCAGTGATGCCTCCCCATGAGGGCATCCCTGAGCAGTGGGTGGTCACACTCACAAAGGATGTTGCCTAAACAAGAATACTTTTTTCACAAAGTTGAGAAGAGAAAAGCATTTATGGGCATGGTCCCTTAACTGGGACAGGCAGAAGATGATGGAAGTGCTGCCGTTGTCATTCAGGGTGGGGACAGCCTGGAAGAGCAGGACACCAGCACCTCTGGGGATGTGCTGGCATTTGAGTGCAACAGGTACAGTATAGACCCCATTGAAAGCAATGGGAGCTCCAGGCTGCAAGGAGACCAAGGCAGGTCACATCAAACGAGAAGATTTGACTTATGTTGAACATTAGATATATCTCCAACTGGTAAGAGAACATGTTAAGAGCATAAAAATAGCTGTAGTGGCTCATCCCTGAGAGAGAGCAATGGCAAACTCCCTCTGGAGAGCACAAGCATAGAGCAAGGGAACAACGATACTTCATCAAACACTCTATTAACCTTCAGTAATTTATGGCTCAAGATCTTTCAAAGCCAGAAATAATGTCTGTGTATGGATGTATGATGGATTTTTCTGTCATTAATTTGTCCGGTAACTTTTTGAACCCATGTAAATTTTATCTTTCACAATCTTGGTAGAAGATGTCTCCTGTTTAACCACACACCTGAAAGCATTCTCCTCCTTGCTGGATTCAACCTCTGCCAGTCCCCTCACATCCCTTGAACCAGCAGCTAATCCTTGTCCACTGCCCTGAGTTTACAGATTTCTGTTGTGTCCCTTCTCAGACTGAAAAGCCTCACCCCAGGGTATCCTGACTTTATCCTCACTCATCCCTGGGGCCCCTCTCTGGACCCCTCTTACATCTGTTGCCCTTTATTGTGTCAGGGATTGGAAACAGAACAATGCAGGGTTCGGAGTAGGGCTGCCACACAGATGTCAACAGCACCACAATGCTGCTTCTTCAATCCCTACTTTCCCCCTAATAATTTCTGATTGGTTGGGAACTGCTGGATGTAGAGCCAGTATTTCCACAAAGTTATTTATCGCAGTCCTCAGTTTTCACTCCTGGGTGCTGGCCCTCAGTAGAGAGTCCTCCACTAACTGCAAAATGCCACGGACACAGATGCAGGAGCAAGCCTTTGGTGTCCAAAAAAGTGACACTTCCAACAAAATACAAGGCTGTCGCCATGTTCAGGATGCACAAGCGACTGGGATCTTTGCACTGGCCTCTCTGATTATCATGTACCTTCTGCAAAAGGTGCTTTGCATGGAAATAAGAACAGGATTTGTTTTTTCAAACTTTCCCAGTTTTAACATCTGCTTGTTTTGGTAAATTTGACAGGGACTCTCTTTTGTCTCTTTTATTTTATTTTATTTTTTTTTAACCAAAATTCTATGAAAAGTGTTTTTAAAAGTGCTAACTGACAAGCCTACACAGGCTGCCTCCACTCAGGGAGCACTCTGCACAGTTGTTAACTTGTTAGACAGGAGCTAGATTACAATCATAAATAAATGATTTGCTGTCTCCTTACATTCAGACATGTAGCTTTTAAAGTGTAGCTGTCATCCCTGAATCAGATTTAGTCAAATGCTGTGTAACTGCAAAATTATCCTATCCTTACCTTTTTTTATTCTCCATATAATGGACAGTTAAATTGGATTTTCAAATTTGAAGTGCATATGTTTTTCAAATCCCCACAGGGTTGCCATTTTTTCATTTCTAAAGCAACTCACTAATGTTTATCATTACCACACAGAAATATTACAATTCTTAAGGGGCACCTTATAAAATCAGTACAGGAGAAATATGCTTTATCGTCTCAAAATGAAACCAATTTCTCAGCTGATTTGCAATTTATTTACATGTTAGCATTTGATTTTCTGCTGATTTATAGCCCCACATGCCTGTGTCTTTGCTGCTTTCTAAATAAACACCATCAGGCTGGGGAAGCCAATACCGAATTACTGAGCTTTGTTCTAGCTTCTCTCTATTAATGAGTTAAATCTTTTACCAATAGTGCCTGGTCTCCCTGAGCACTGAGAGCAAGGAGAAGTCATGCGTGGTATTTTATAAGGCTGGAGTTCTGGTATGCTATAAATAATCAGGAGGTGTGGAGAATCCAAGGGGAAAATAGAGATCTCAGGAAAAGCACAAGTGAAAAATGTGGTCTCGCAATTACTCTCTTTTTCTAAGCTATAAATTTGGAGATGCAGCCACAGCTCGTGGAAACTGGTGCTGGGGACATTTTATTTTACGCAGCCATTTAGGACCTTCCTTCCATGGCAGCTTTGCAGGGAACACTGCACACCTGGACTCCCGCGTCCGACGTGCTCCCGCTGCATCCATGAGCCACACAGGTAACGCCGGCCCCTGCTGAGGCTTGTTTCGGAATAAGCTTTTCAATGGCAGGTAAATTATTCATTGGCATGTAAAATAATACTCTCAGCCTTAACTAACGTGGTAGTAAAAATAACCCCTGGCAAAGATCTCATCCTTTCAAGGTTTGGTTCATCAATAAACAATCCGAGAGTGCGTGGGCACAGCATGTTCAGGAGGACCCAGTGCAGCACTGGGCGATTCGGAGGGAGGGGGCTGAGATTCAAATGTGCACCCGTCTGGGGAAACGCGCCTTTTCCACTCTGTGAGGTGCATGTGCAAATTCTATGGATAATTAATGCAACAGTTCCTTCAGCGGCATCAAAAGACCCACTGTTTAATTCAACATCCTACGCTCGCAGTGTGACAGCAGCGAGGAGCGTTATCCCTGGCAGTGAGTGACAGAGGGCATCAAGCATTCCTCTGGAATGCTCTTGCATCTTGCCCAAGTGGCACCTCAGGTGTGGCTGAGCTGCATTAATGACAGGAGATGCTGCCAGCCCACGCCGTGTGCACTCCCGCCAGGGATGCCAGCCCGCCAAGGGTACCGTGCCGCTGCTCCCCATCCCTGCAGGAGAAGGGCACGCTCCACCCTCAGTGCTGCGGTCACCAGGATATCTCAGAGGAGCTGAGGAGGGATCCGGCTGCTGCAGGCACCTGCAGAGAGGTCGTGGAACCGACATTGAAAAGCCAGACACCAGCACCAGCTGAGCTTGGTGCTGCTGAACTGGGGCCACCTGAACAGCCCTTCTGGTCCCTTTCTCTTTGCCAGGATCTCGCGCTCCACAGGGTTTCCAGCCTGTTGACACACTGGCCCCGTCTCAGGCACTGGAGCTCAAGTGTAAAAAAGGCAGAGCAGTTCACAGCTCAGTTTCTTCGGAGAAGTCACAGAGGCTTTGACGTGTTTATGGACCGACTGCTTCAGTGCTGCCATGGAACAAGCCAGTGCTCCCACGTCCACTGGCACTGGAGCCTGCCCAGCCTCTGGCCGGGAGCACACACAGTGCAATGGGTGTGCTGGTTTTGCTGGCAAACTTCAAATCTTGCATCTTAGTAATTCAAAGCCCTAGCCAAGGAGGAGTCAGGTCTGTGACCTTGCCGCATCCCTTCCCCAGGGGCACTGGACGCTCCCCCCAAGGCAGGGAACTGTTGGTGGCAGCCACAGCAAGGCAGCAGTGAGGCCCTTCTGCCTGCGCACATTTGTGCCTGCTTAATGGTGGGCTTTTGTTTTTTCCTGTTGACATTGATCATAATTGTTACTCCATCGATTGACGCACAGACTCCTTGATAGAATAACAAGGAATGCTCTGTGCCAAATTATTCACTCTCCACTGGCTAAATTACGCATCTTCCTGCAATCAAACCACAGCCTCATCCTGCGGCTGGAAAACAAAGGTCCTGCAATTCCGAGTGGGGATGCAGAGAACTGGGCAACGAGTGGTGGAACATCAGGTTCCCGGTGCTCCCACCGCCTGTCAGTGACGGGTGTGTGACAGCAATAACGACACCGCCAGCAGCGCCGGCCCTGCCGTCTGTGCAGCTCCAGCCGCAGGGAGATACGGGAGGGAAAACGGATGGCATCAGCTGGAACGGGCTGTGCATCCAAACCCAACTGGGAGCAGGGCAGAAATCTCTCTTACCCTTAGAATCTGGATTTTGGAGCTCAGGGTCTGTCCTGCAACCACACATTAAAAATAGCCCGTCTGAGCTGGTGTAAGGTCTGCATGGTTCCTTTGAAATCATGGGCCAGCACAGCACTGCTCCTCTTGCCTCGGTGGGACAGCACTGGCATGGGATGGGTGGTGGTTTGTGCCAGCTCCTTGCCAGCAGCAAGAGCCTTCCCTAACCCTGTCCCAGCAGCATGGAAGGTGTCACCTGCGGCTGAGTATGCACTAGAGAAGCATCAGCAAAAGTACACTCCTCCTCCCGCAGGAAAGTTCCCTCTGCTGAAAATCACAGCACTTCCAGTTAATTCTCATGAATATTCATGCCTGTGGGGATCTCATTCAGAGGGAGACCGAGAAGAACTGGTGGGTGCTTATGCAAAAAATACAGACACTTGACACCAAAGATGCTTGTTTAGTTGATGTGAAATCTCTCCAGTTTTCTTTTCCTGGTACATACACGGGTTTGGTGGGATGAAATACATTATCCAGAGAATCATTCATCAAGGACCTGGAACGATGCAGAGCACATGTGATGGATAAGGAAAATGGCCACTTCGCCAGAAAGGCGTTTGATGAGTAAAAACCTTCCCGTGGATTTGTCTGGAATAAGGGTTATATAGATGGCTGTATATCACCTTGGCATCGTGTGCTAATCAGAGTCATCTGTGTGAATCTGTGGCACGATCTCAAAGGGAGCTGTGGCATAGCAGGAGCTGTGGCATGGCAGGGGCTGGGCTGGGCAGGATTAGTCAGGAGCTAGAAAGGAATTAGGAAAACCTGACATGAAAATGCTTCACTTTGTGTGCATTTTTATAGCATAAGACTATATAGGGAGAGCTGTTATCCCATGGGCTGCCAGGCAGGAGCAGGGAAAAACAATGAAAAGAAGGGACTTCAAAAGAGACATCCTCCTAGTGTGGAAAGAGCATTTCTGAAGAACCTCTCCTTAACTTTTGGTTAAGTCGGCCAGGCGCCATTTGCAGACACCCTGATAAGCCTTCCCAGCCTTTCCTTGTTTTCTTTCCTATTGTTTTAACACTGGTGTCAGAGCCAGCTCCCCCTGTTCCTTCCTCAGGACCCGGCACCCCTAGCCAGGAGCTGTCCCTCCGTCCTGCTCCCTGCAGGCTCTGCTGCCGACGGCGGGCTCTCCAAAATTTCCTTTTAAGAAATCAGGGCAGAGAACAGGGGAAGTGGGTCCTCGCTGACGTAAGTGTTGCTGAGCTCCGAAATAAGCCGGGCTCATTAATAGCTTTGCTAAACACTGCAGTCGCTGGCGCTGATCTCCGTGGCCGTTCCCTGTGTGAGAGGGTTGAAATCCGCTGGCGAATCCCGACATTTTTGGAGCCATGGTGGGCCACATGCTCGGAGACGTGCTCGCTTCCCTGTTCTGCTCGACTGCAGCTTTGCCGTGATGTGGCAGATTGTTTGGAGGGATCCATGTCAGGATATTTTAGGAAAGCCAGAGCTAACATTGCTGCGAATACAGCATCTCTGTGCATTGCACAAATCCCTGCCCTGCTCGGAATGAGCGTGGCAGTGCGGGAGCTCTCTCTGAGGGCTGCTGCAGGCGAAGACGGAGGGGCTGTCGTGGAGGCAGATGGACCCGCGCAGATCTGCGGGGACAGAGCCTGTCTGCACAGCAGCATTCGCTGTTGTCCTAACGAGAGCCTGATGGGTCCCAGCAGGACCCGGATCCAGCAGGATGCGCGGATGCCGGCACCTTTCTCCGGCACCGCGGGCGGAGCGCTGCTGACAGCGGGACCTGCGCCCGTGGGTACCTGTGGCGCGGCTGCGTCCTCCTGAGCAGATTTGGAGCCTGTTTATAGACTGCAGCTGAATGACTTTGTTCTCATCAGCCCACAGACTGCTTAATTAGTTAAAAATTTACTCCAGATTAACTTGATTTGAGCTCTCTAGTCTGCAGTTTCAGCCGCCTCCCAGTACCCCCATCTCCTGGGGGTTGACGAGAGTGGATGGGAATGGGATGAGGGAGCAGCTCCGGTCACACCACCCCGGCTGCAGGACTCCCCCGCTCTCAGAGCAGAGAGCTGCAGACTCTCTCAGCAAAGCTAATTTCAGTGAACCTGATTTCTCTAAAATACATCCACTTCAGCTGTCTTTTGTACAAAGGCAAGGGGAAAAAACATCCTAAATATTTTCCTTGGGATAAACCCCCGTGTTAGAGCCACGTCCCTTTCATGCTGTTGCACATGGGCTGATATTTAAGGCAGGGACTTATTGTATAACTCAGTGCCTGTGGGATTAAAAAAAAAAATAAAAAAACATCCCAGTCTCCATGGAAATGGAGGCCATATCTTTTGAAAACTGTATCAGAGCTCTCTATCCTCTCCCCTTTATCATTGTATCTTAACCTACCAGCTGCATATTTAAGAGCAGAGCTTGCAAGATGATCTTACCCTTTTTTATTATTTTCCCTTATGTGTTAAGGGAGGGAATACTGACAGGGACAAGTGACAGCTCGCTAATTATTCCCTTACTGCCACTGCTGTTCTTGTTTTGGACGTGTTGCTCATTTTCCTCTGCTCTTCGCACTGAATAATGCATGGGTCCCTATCAGTATTCATGCGGTACCTTCGGGAACTGCCAGCCTAACTAGCTGATAACTGATTCAGTTTGTAACCGGTGCCTTTGGGAGTTGCAAGGAAAAGTAGCCAAGAACAAATTTAACACTTCTTTCTCATTGCCTCAGAACATCAAGGAGAGGTACAGGAGGGCTGCGCATGAAATACATTCGTTGCCTGGAGCTGTTGGAGGTGCAGAACTGAAGCTCGTGCGTTTAACCCAGGGCGCGGCCCGCGAGGTCAGCGGGATCCAGATGGGAGCGGCGGGAGGGAGCGGGCCAGCACGCCGCGATCCCGAAGCAGTTGTTTTCAGCAGATGCCCTCTCTAGGCTTTGCAGGGAGGTGCCAAGAAAAGCCACCCCAGAGCCATCTGTACGTTGGAGTCAGAAATAGTGCGAGCCTGGTGCTGGTGCTGGGTGTGCTCCGGGCTATCGGCTGCTAACGGCGTGGTATGAGTACATCGGGACAGCGACCCTGCCGGGCTGGAGCCACCCTGAAAGTGCACGGGCTGACCCTGAGCAACACTGAATCTGGTCCCTTACAGCGAGGTCTGTCCTGATCCCAAGCAGCTTCGAGAGCCCCCTCCCATCCCAGGGAGAACACAAAGCAAAGGAGGATGGGTAAAAGCCATATCCTCTCTTCCTCTCTTAAATATGATTGTGAGAGGGAAGAAAGGGAGCAAGTCTGGTATTTCACGTGTGCCACATTTGTTAGAGGTGCCTGGTTATTCTGGTGCTTCATGAAACACATTTCCCTGCCCCACAAGCAGGGAGGGTTGGGCTCACCCTACGGAGAGCTGTTCTGCGGGAAGCGGGCTGTTCCCTCCACAGAAGGGTGAAAAACTGCTCTGAGCAGTTGGTTGAATATTCTTACTCGAGCTTTTCATCTGACATGTGTCAGATGGCGTGACCTTAACCACCCGTAATGGCGTGACCTTAACCGCCATATTCACAACTTCATTCCTCTCCAAGTGCATATAGATATATATATATTTAAAATACTGCCATGGAGGAAGAGATGCATTGGGTTTGGGGTTGCGTCAAAGTTGTCAGATATGTCTTTTGAAGGAGCTGAAAGCAGATAGGGAGCTGACCTCTTAAGTGTCCGTCATGCCTCATGCAAGGGACAGAGGTTCAAGAAGGAAAACTTAAAAGGTCTTTCTTGGAGCTCGCACTAGGAATTATTTCACTACTAGCTGAAACAAAATGAACTTTGTTGGGGGAGTTTAAAAGTTCCTCTTCCAAGTAAAGATGATCCAGCCGGGTACTAGGCAGGAAGTGAGGTTTGTGCATGAGGGACAAAGCTCTTGAAACACAGCCAGACTTGAGAGCAACTTCATCAAGACCCAGCAGAAAAGCCACATTTGTGCTGTGCTCAGGCAGGACCAGGGTGTGATGGTTTCCCACTGACACCCGAGTGCCATCAGCCGCAGGGGCTGCATCCAATGGAAGCCTCTTTGGGCATGGGGAGAACGGGCTGGAGCGATATGGTGACCCAGCTCAGGGAGATCTTGACTCAAACAAAGCTGCTGTGTGTTTAATTGATTCCTCTCCGCTGTTCCCATTTCAGGCTTTTCTGCACTTCCTCCACTTCCCTGCTCCCAGTGCCATGACATTGATCAACTGGCCATGGTGGAAAATCCTGGGTGACCTGCCCCGTTAGCCCTTAAAGAAACATATAGGTGAGGTGTTCACTGACAGCCAACAACTGGGGGGGGACCAAACTCTCTCTCCCTCTGGGTTCTGCAAAAGTCAGCTGCTGTTTGTATTTAGAACTGCTAAATCCCCTGGCAAAATTAGTGACATCTTTTAAAAGGTAAAAAGCAAGTTAAATAATGCTGATCTCTTCATCATACTGCCTATAATTATACCAAAAAAAAAAAAAAAAAAAAGAAGTAGATGTCGATGAGAAAATGAACTATTGAATTGAAAATCCCTCAGCAGTGACTGCACTTGGATTCCTTGCCCCTAGTCTGACAGAGAGGTTTGGCTCCAGTGGCAGCGGGCACATTGTGGGCTTGGCAACATTGCTCCCGCGCCTGTTACAGGGAACAATTCTTCCCAGCCATAGTAAGCCTTGGAAAGACATTCACCAGTGTCTGTGGTGCCTCTGGGGAGCCCCTTGGAAGACAAGGAAAAAAGCCTCAAGATACTGTATGTCAGTCTATCTCTCACTATAATTATCTTTATTGATTGGGGACTCATTTACATTTCCATATCTCTGAGTTTCCTGTTAGTGCTCCTGTTTAGATGTGTTCATGGATCAGATTTCAAGAGATTTCATCCCAGGGAAAAAAGCCTTGTCATGTACGAACTCCACGCAAATCTCAAAAGAGAGGTGATGAGCCTTTATGGCAAGAAATAACACCAGGAATCATAGGATTAGCAGAAGGAGATAAGACGGAGTGGCCATGGCAGAGACATTTGTCACAGCATTCCCAACACATGGAATGCTCCATAGAGATTTCCCCCCTTTAGTGGAGCCCAGTATTTTCTCAAAATGAAAAGAAATGTATGAGGACACAAAACCACCAAACCAGAAATTCTTCTTTCCTGTAGGTTTGTGATGTGTCCTGAGGGGAGAGCTGCTCTTGCAGACAGGTACACAGGAATATCTGCTAAACTCGGGCTTGGAACTGGCTGAGAACCGCTCCTTGGAGTGTGCTCTGCCCGGAACACTTGCTCCCTTCTGCTGGCAGGAATCCCTACTGTGCAGCCCCAGGTGTCCTTTGCTGCTCACTGGTGGCAGAGCTCACCCAGCCACAATGTCCCTGCACCCCAACACCCCAGTGTCACACAGCACCCCTCCAGCATTGGGTCACCCCCCCAAGGAAAGTGTTGTTTGCTGGTGGACACTGGGCGTGGGGAAGAAAAAGTCTGCAGTGGCAAAAATACCTTTTGATGACAAAAAGGGGAGCAGTGAGAGTGCCTAGAGGGAGTTTTCAGGTGCACATCAGCAGTAAGCAGATGCTGACTGTGATCCCCGGAGGAATTTAAATTGCCTTGTGCTGCTTCTCACCAGAGTGAGGAGAAAAGTGGGCAAGGGTTTTCTGCATCCACCCTGCATCACAAAGGCTCTCAGTCACAGCACGTTTGGGACCAGATGTGGATATGTGCGCCACTCTGCTTCCTTGCACTGACTGGGAACATCCCAGTTACCAGGGGGTAACTCTTACCTGTGCCCTGACTCAGTGGTCAAGGCTGCAGGTATTTCTGAAAACACCCCTCACATCCCTCTGCAGCCCCTTGTAGGCAGCCTACTCAGTCTCGCCCAGGCTAAACACAGAATCTGCTCCAAAATGGATGTTTTTCACATTAAAGAGCTGCACAAACATTTTATTTCCCATTTGTGGCCCTTTTGCAAACAGCAGAGAATCCACTTTTTCCTCCAGAAGATTTGTGTCCAAGGGAGCTCCCAGGCTGACATAAAGCTGCCCATACTTTCAAGAGGCCTCTCTGGTAAGCTCTTATTTCTTGGAATGCTTCCCAAAACAAGGCAGTATCAC
Source organism: Empidonax traillii (assembly GCF_003031625.1). NCBI lineage: Eukaryota > Metazoa > Chordata > Aves > Passeriformes > Tyrannidae > Empidonax > Empidonax traillii. The sequence continues at coordinate 1,823,857 of NW_020955531.1, forward strand.
TTATGGGAAGCAGCGAACAGGAGTGATGTGAAGCCCTGAGAAACCCTTCTCGTTTCAGCAGAGGCACAAGTGTCACGTCTCTGCAGAAATATCAATTATATTTCCTGTACAGTTAATGAGATAGCAGTTGGCAAACATCACAGGTAAACAGTCAGACACATCCTAGCACGTAGTTTGGGCTTTTGGAATTACATTTTCCTGTTACTAAGGTGTCCCTGAGCACTGCATCCCCTGCCATGCCCAGGTAAAGCCTGTAATAACTGATGGAATCCAGTGAAAGTTCACAGAGCTGGGGAAGGGTCTAGAGTAAGTCAATGAGCAGCAGCTCAGGGAACTAGAAGAGCTTAGCTTGGAGAAAAGGATGCTCAGGTCGGACTTTCTCACTCTCTACAACTCCCTGACAGGAGGGTGGAGCCAGGTGGGGGTTGAGCTCTGCTTTCAAGGAACAAGCGACAGGACAAGAGAAAATGGCCTCAAGTAGTTCCAGGGAAGTTTTAACAGGATGTGAGGAAAAATTCCTTACCTTTAAGGGTTGCTCAGCCCTCGCACAGGCTGCCCAGGTGGAGTCCCCATCTCAGGAGAGATTTAAAAGCCATGTGGATGTGGCACTTGGGAGACATGGTTTAGAGGTGGCCTTGGCAGCGCTGGGTTAATGGTTGGACTTCATGATCTTAGATGTCTTTTCCAACCCAAGTGATTCCACGATTCTGTAAGAGAGCATATCTGATTCAGCATTATTATTAATCCCATGTGTAGCTTATGAAGGGAGGAAAGGCAGTAATTAAGTGCAGTCATAACTTAAAAGAATTGACTGTGTGTTTCTTGCTTGCCTGATCTCTGGCAGCACCTCGTGTTTACTCAGTCATCTGCCGCTGGTTTGGCTGAATTGGGAGTGTTCAGTAACCCTGTATGCTCCCTTTGTCCCAGACATGGGCACAGAGGGGTTCAAGGGATGCCCTTTAGCTCACAAAGTTCTTTTCAAAGAGGGAAGAACTCAAGTAAAGAGTGGGAAAAGATTAAGAAAATTCATAAGAGCAAAAAAATTGGCAAAAAAAAATCCATATCCAAACCATCCAACCAAACAAAACCCTGAAGGGCAGGAAGATACAGAGACATAGAGGGCAAATATTTTCAGGGAGATGGTGACACTGGCAATGGCACAGCATGTCATGGTCCAGCACTGGGCAGGGCAGAGAGCCCTACAGACCCCCCAGCCTCCCAAGAGGAGACTCCTAGCCTGACTACAGCTCATCAACTGGCTGCAGTGCTTGCAGCTGGCCTTTAAAGGCTGTGGGGAGCTTGTTCCTACAATCCTGCTCCTCAGAGGTGGAAATGTGGGGCAGATGAAGTTCATCTCAGGGTGAGTGCCTCAGCCCTGTGGAAACTGGGTTAAGGTAATTTCTGGGGGTGTTGGCCTTGTACTAGAGGAGATGGCTTGTCCTGAGCAAGGAATAAGTGTGAAAGAAGTTTGTTCTGGGAGATGCTGGTGTGTGACTCAGTTGGTGGGAGGGTATCCAGCTGTGGTGAGAGAGTGAAGTCTCTGCTTGATGCTTTTGGGAGCTCCTTCCCTGCAGCTGTGAGGCCATTTGGAAAGGTCCTTCTAGACTGAGAGTAAAGCAACCACCTATTATTAGTGGTGCACGGGTAAGATGTGAACCATAACAAGAACATGGACTTCAGTCTGATTCTACTGCAGGTAGTTCCTAGATTCAGCTTCATCTCTTTGAAATAAGGATGAATAATGAGCTCTCTCTGGGCTGTTCTTCTTCAGGCACTGGAGGAATTTGGATTTGCCCTTGCCAAGGTCAGTATCCACTTCCAAGGACTTGACCAGGAGGATGTGGAATGAGGTGTCAGGTTCCTGCTGGTAGTACAAGACCTGGGTGATGCAGGAGAGTAGCCCTTCTCAGGATTCCTCTCTAATATTTTAACTACTGAAAGAGCAGCCTCAGGGACAGGAAAGGTTCAACTTGCCTTCTGTGAAGGCCTGGGGATCTCCTTTACTGAGGGGCCATACCAGGCTCTGCTATGTCTGGGCTCAGTTGTACCACTGTCCCTCTGTCTCTCTACAGTGTCTCTGTCACACTGTGGTCCCTCTGACCGCTCTCTGGTGACTCTGTGGCACTGTGGTCCCTCTGGTGGCTCTGCCTTCCCACCCAGCCCTCCTGCCCTGGTGGTTGTGGCTGCTCCTCCATCCCGCAGATCAGTTTTCAGTCAGCCCCGTGCTTTGCCCTCAGTCAGACTATTTAGTCTGGTTTTGGTGACCCTGTCTGACTGCTCGGGAAGGAGCTCTCAGGTTTCTCTTTTCTCTGCAATCACTACACATTTTTTTTAAACAAATACCTTTGCGCCTCAGCCTCAGACGAACTTAAGGTGGTCCCATTTGCCTTCCTCTATGTGAGGAGACACGCTGGGAACAGCCCTGGGATTTGCATTCCTTTGCTGTTGTGCTGTGGGAGTGCAGGGTTACCTTCCCTTATAAATCGCTCCAGAGTGGCCATTCAGGGTAATATTTACAACCCCCCCTCCTAAAAATCTAGGAATACCTCTGCTTAATATCCAGGCAGGGCTAATCTCTGTGCATGAAAGCAAAGACACTGCTCAAGTTTTCTTTGGAGAAGCGATGATAAAATTTTTGATTCGATTAATGCGTACTGAAAAAGCCCCTTGTGCTTTAAATGTGAATTCCAAAAGCTTTTAAAAATTGCCACGAGCTCTTTCCTTTGTGCTGCTCACATTGTCCATGGCCAGGCAGGAGCTCGCCCTGTGCCTCTGCATTGTGAGCCGGGTGGTGAGTCAGCAGGACGGGCTCGGTGCGGGATGGATGGATGGCTGCAGCACTCACCGCTTAATTTTGGTTTAATTGCTAAACTCAAGTCGAAGGAGCTGATGGCTCGTTGTGAGCTTTGTGTGTTCGAGTTGCTACTCCAACATCTACAAACAAACAATTGCCCAGTGCACGAGACAGTTCTTTATAAAAATTGGGCTCTGGAACGGGTTAAAAGCGTAAAATCTCTAATAAATAACAAACAAAGAATAGACTTTAAAAATGAAGTGTAAGGGACTGATGCCACATCATATAAAATTTCTGGAGCTTCACACTCCGAGCAGTAAAAGTGCTGACAGTGCCAGGACTGGGGAGGCCTTCGCATTGATTGGGAAATAAAAGAGAGAAAGCGCCTGGTGCTGGGATAGCTGGATCCATCCCGATTTATTGGGCTGCTGTGAAGCTCAGAACGCTGGATGCAGATCGTTCTGTGTGCTAATGAAGGCTGTATTAATTACCCACTGTGGATTGATTTTCATGATTTGTCTGTCTGGGACTCTCAAATGGGTCTGGAGGAACTTGGTGCTTGACCTTCACTGCATTCAATGAGAGCAGGGAGGTGCCTTGCTCCCCAGGCTTTGGGGGACAAAGAACATTTCTGGGGCTCATCCCAGACTCAAGAGCCTCCCCAGGGGCAGCTCTGGCTCCAGAGCTCCATCTCTGTCCTCTTCTTTCCACAAGGTTGAGGTTGGAGGTTGGTTTTATTCCAGCGACTCTTGCAGCAGTGGAAGGAATAGGCTTGGAGGGACGAAGCTCTGGGGCGGGAGCTTAAGTGCTCATCACAAACCCCACATATCCAACACAGACCCTGAGTGCCCATCCCAGCTCCTGGGTGCCCATCGCAGACCTGAGCAGTTTACAGGGGACCTTAGTGGCAAAAATACAGCAAATTGATTCTAAAAGGTGTTCAGAGGGGTCCCTGCACCCCCTTCCACTGCGCCGCCCAGAAGCTTTTCAAGTGGAACAGCCTGCAGCTATTACAATAAACACCTCAGCCGCAACCTGGCTCTCATTTGCATATTAGCAGCCTTAATTTTGATGAAATATGCAAATGTATGCAAAATGAAATTCATCTCATAATGACACAAGGCGATTAAACAATTTTTATGCTTAAATATTCTGTTTAATGAAATCAAACAGACCCATGCGTGTGACAAATTTGCCTCAGCATGGAGAAATTAGTGGATATCAAAAAACTACCCCAGAATCCCAAACACGGGCCACACTGTGCTGGGCATTGAAATCACCTCTTCAGCGGGAAAACAATTGGGGTTCCTGATAACCAAAGGAACTGGGAATCGCATTACAGAGAAATGCTAAAATAAGTTAGTGGCAAGGCACTTTGTTTCCTACTCTCCAAAGAAATCCCATTCTCCAGCCATCTTTTATTTATGTTCCAGATGTGAAATTGAGGAGACACGCTTGTAGGTTCTTTGTGGATATTTTTGTGTTTTAAATAAAAAGATGATCATGTAGGAGCTGCAATCAGCGTCCTAGGTGGGTCTGGCCTGCTGGAGGGATCCTGTGCTGGTGGTGCTGGGCTATGGCACAAGGGGGCACAGGGTGCCCTGGCTGTGGTGGGGGTGCCAGGGCAGCAGGGAGCTCAGAGCTCCTTCAGGGTCACTTATGGCAGATCTGGGACAAAGCAGAGCGTGGGCAGGCTCTGCAGGGCTCAGCATCAAACTGATTGGACCTGCACAGTCCCATGATTTGAAACAACAGTGGGGTTGGAAACGAGCTTTGCTTTCCATCCGTCATTCCAGACTCATCCCAAATTTTCTATCTGGAATCTTTTTTACTTCTCCCATCCAGATGCTCCTGTTTCCTCCCTCTCATTTTCCTGTGTCTGTTCCCAGCCGTGTTTCTCCTGGTTGTATCCTTCATTTTCCTAATTCTTCCAAGTCCCATGTTTTTGCTGTTGGTGGTATGTGCAACTCATCCCAGCTGAGTCTCACCTGCAAACTTTATCCATAGTGTGTTTCAGAATATGAACGTGCCCAGGTGCCCACCAGCACCACACGCACCCCATTCCCTCATGATGCTCATCCTGCTGCCCCAATTCAGCTCCAGACCAGCTCCAGCTCTGAAAACTCCAGCTCTGGAGTTGTCACACACCCACCCAAGGCTTTGTGCATCTGGAAATGTCATTGTGCCTCCTGATTCACAGCGGGGCTTTAACTACTGCACTCTCCTTCTGGCCTTCCCCTCCCCTCCTCAGCGTGTCCCCGACTTCCCCTCCTCTCCTTCTGGGCTGTCATGGTGTAATTGATGATTTTAGGGAGTAGTTGACTCAGGCTGCCTGGTTTTGCTCTGTGAGTTCATTCCCGAGGCCAGTGCCTCACTGTCGGAGTGTGAGGCTGGAGCTGGGCGCCTCTGCCGCGTTGGGTCAGCTCTGGCTCTGCTGGTCCCATGTAAATGCATGGATTCACAGTTTGTCCTGACGGACCAAGGGCATCTCAGGGAGCACATTGTGCCATGCCACACTGTGCCATGCTGTGCCACACTGCCATGCCAAGCTGTGCTGCACAGAGCCATCTCCCCAGCCCCTCAGCCCAGTTAACAGTTGGAAGCTGCACAAGCATTTCTGGTCCCTTCTGTTCCCCAAGCGAGAACCCCAACCCCTCTGCAGTCCCAGGGAAGGGAATGGGTGCGCTCGGTGCCTCTGCCCCCCTCCTGCTGCCCCGGCCGAGGCTCCCTTTCCCTGTGCCAAAAATGACAGAGGCTGGAGCCCAGAGCTGCAGAGCGGGAGCCCTGCCAGGCCTCATAGCACAGCCATGATGTAAGAGAGAGAGTCAGCAAAACCCCCACCCTGAGCAGAGTTAACCCTCACGGCGAGAACGTGGCAGGATGAGGCGGGATGCTGGTCCCTCTCCTGCGATTCCATCTGGCCCCTGGTCTCTGGCCACTGCTCCCCAAGCCAAGAGCACCCACCCTCCTCTGCCACACCCCAGACACCCACGGGACATCACCCCTGGGCACTGCTGTCCACACTGGTGCTTTTCAGTGACGAGTGACAGTGCCTGGTCCATCCCTGGGTGGTGGTGGGGGCGGCGCAGTGCCAGCTGTGCTGGCTGGGCATCCCTGGGCTTCCCACAGTATTCCTGTCCTCCAGTCCCGGCATCCCTCAGTGGGTGCCATGACCAGCCTCATGCTCGGCCTGTCCTCTGCATTTAAATCATTCCTGAGGCAACAGGTTATGGGCTGAGAAGTTCTTAAATTATCTGAGCAAGTTTATGAACTTTCACAGCACGAAATGAATGTGACATTTCCTCTCCATAATAAATGTTCATCAGAAATGACTTGATCCAAACAACCTTGTGCTACAAAGCCACCGGGCCATGAAAAACCTTTGACAAAACAATCTCCTTTAAACGTGGCTTTGCCGGAATTAGGGCTGATTACGATCGGATGGCTTTGATTCTGACCTTGTTATATTCCCATTATTTTGACAATTCACTGAATATTTGCAATATTTCACTCTGGATGAGTATTCTCACACAGTGAGGTACCTACAAGTGCTGGATTAATTTTTCTGTATGGATTTGGCTCGATCAGGAAGAGATGATAAGCCATGTGCTTTCCCTGCTGCACTTTCTAAACTGGCCATTTTGGGCTCACAAAAAAGGGTGCAGGTGGATGTTCTTCATCCGGAGGCCATCCAGTGAAAATGCACCTCATTTTTTAATGGCTTGCACTTTGCTGAGCTCTGCTGGTGCTGAAGCTGTGGCAGCTCTGTTCCAGCACCCAGGAACTGCACTTGCAGTGGCTGGGGAGCGCTGGGGAGAACTGGGGAGCACTGGGAGCAATTCTGACCCCATCCACATGGTTCCTGCACTGAGGGGTTTTCTTCAGGGACCAGACACGCAATGCCTAAATAAATAGTCAAAGTGGATGCAATTCCAAGCTCATATCATGTTACAGTAATCAGAGGATAAAATTGTTTTTCTCTGTGACCTTGTTACAACCGTTTGCAACGTCTGTGGAGAAAACTGCACGTCTAAATCAATCCTCCCTGCAGAGAGTGTCACTGCTTCTCTCTGAAGGCAATTGAAAGGGAGCTTTAGCAAGGGAAGGGGCCGAGGGAGTGCACGGTGCTGCAGGGACAGCTGAGAGAGGTTGATCAGGTCCAGGACATGCATCAGGGGAGCTCCCATTCTAGAGAGATCCAGACATGCCAGTGGGAATCACGTGGATGGGTGGGGCCAATATCCCTGTTAATTGAATTACTTTTGATAATGTGAGCTCGAGTTTATTGTAAAAACTCCCAGCACAATTGGAGGGCTGACTGTTATTATCAGTCCAAACAAATATGGGTTAACAACAAATTCGAAACATCTGCTTGGGCTGAGGCCGTCTCTGTCAGGACATTCCCAGTCCAGTGCCTTGTGTGAACGAGGTGGTGGGAGCCTCAGTGCCAAGGAATGTGTGCAGGGGGCTGGCTGCCCAGGACATCGACCATCACGGAGTGCATCTGACCAACCCTGCTGGGGCTCTGACCCCCGTGGGATCTCCAGTGCTCCTGGGAATGCTGATAGGTGGCAGTCACCATAGCCACTGCCCCAGGGCAGAGCTTGATCCGAGCAGGGCTGGTTGGGGGTCCTGTGGCCCCTTCCTCATGCACAGCAGAACTAGGAATGGTGTGGTGCTGGCTGCTGGATGCTGGTGTCAGCAGAGCCCTTGGTGCCCTGAGGCTGGGAATGATCAGAGCCCTGGGATGAAGGAAGCAGGAATCATACCTGGCACATCTCAGGCTTTAGAGCCATTCCCAGCCTCCTGCTGCACAAGGGCCACTCATACCAAAGAGCTGAAATTCGAGGAAAAAGCCTCCTGAAAGAGCAGCCGAGTACTGGGGTGCAGCTGCTGAGTGAAGGATTGTGCTGGTGGGTGCTCTGGAGCAATGTGGGGCTCCCTGGCATCCAGGGATAGGGAGGACTGAGCTCAGCGCCATTGGAGATGAGATAAAGGCAGAGGAAGGGAGGAGGAAGGGAGGGAAAGAGGGAGGGAGGGAGGAGGGAGGGCTTTCTCACAGGAACCTTGTGGGAAAAGCAAAACCTCTTGTCGTGGTTCACTGCCTGCCCGCCTAATGCTGTCCCCGAGGGAGCCGGTCAGGCGCCATAAAACCAGGCAATTTGCCCCGGAAATAGGTGAAGAGATGGAAATGTGCTGAGGCGATGTAAATGTGCCACCCCGCAGGGGCGGGAGTCCCGCTGGGCAGCTGCTGCTGTGCGGGGATGGTGTCCTGCGGTGCCTGGGGTGGGGGCTTGCTGTGGGAAACCCCCCGTCATGAGGATGCAGGGGGATTTCTGGGCAGGGCTGCCTTATGCCCCTTCCTTGCCCATGGCATGGCAGGGCACCCCACATGGCCATGCTGGTGCTGTGGCCCAGAGGTCCTGAGCACCCTGATGCTTGCAGAGCATCCTCGAGACTCTGTAGGGGTGCATGGTGCCGTGCCTCCAGCCGGGAGCACTTGCAGTGGACAACATTCATCCTTCCATGGCCCTGCATGTAAGGTCTTGATTCTGTGCTGGGACAGCTGACACCTTGTAAGAGAGCCTGGAATTCAGCTGGAAATCAGCCTGTAAATCAGCTCAGCCAAGCACCCAAACTCAGAGGCATTTTTGGTGTCTGCTGAACATGAATGAGGCTGGAAGTCATCGCATGTGAAACAGTGCAAGCTGACTGAGGCCTCCAGGCTGCTGGTGCCACAAGCAGTCTTGCTGATTTTTGGATGCATGGGATGCTTGGTTCTGAATAGATACTAATGCTGTGTTGGGGAGGCAGAGGGGTTGGGGCTGTGGGCGCACGCTCGGAGCACGCTGTAAATTAAGCGCAGGGGGATGTTGTGGAGACGAGATCCGTGTTGACCTCACGCACTAGGAATTCGAGAAAGCCACCTTGGCCACCCTCATCCTTCCTCCCACGGTGCCTGAGACAGGCCAGACCCTGTCAGCTGGGATCTGCCTGGATCCTCCTAAATCAGCGCTCTGCTCTCGCCTGTTCCTGAGCACAATCCTATCTCCTGGCTGTTGGACTGCGGCCAAACGCAATCACTTCTCTGAAAGACTCGCTAAATATGTTCAGCAAAGGAATTTAATTAGCCTCTTTCTCTTCCACATGAAGCTTTTTAAGAAAAAAAGGGGGTGAAAAAAGAAAAAGAAAGAAGCTCCCTGCCTTCCCAGTCTATCCTCTCAGCTCTTGTAGTCCTGTTTCTCTGCTCGGGATTTCAGAGTGTCATGCTCGGCACATCAAGCCCCAGCGAGCAGTGCCTGGTCCTGCCCTGCACCGTGCTCCCCAGGTGTCCAGGTGGGAAGAGCTGTGCATCCCTCCTCCCACCCGAGGAGGCCATTCATTGGGCCTTGGAGCTGGAAGGATTGCTCGGTTGGGATTTTTGTTTTCAGTCTGAACTTCTGTGAGGGATGAATTATAGCTCCGTGCGTTTGGCTGAGCTACTGAGCTGCTGAATGCAGGGGGGAACATGGGGACCAGCACACATCCCTGTCAGGAGAGCCCATCACGGACACCTTGTATCCCTGCCATCCTGGGATAGCTCCTCACAGATACTGTGCATCCCTGCCATCCTGATCCTCCGCTGTGAAAGGGAAGCCAACCCCCCGAAGCCACTCTGGGGGAAGGCAGGGAGCTGTGGCATGGAAGGGACTGTGAATGGTTCTCAGTGGCATTTGCCCAACCAGGCCCCTCGTGCTGGAAGGAGCTGAGGAGTGGGGGCAGGTGGGGGCTGGGAGTGGGTTGGCTTCTTCGCCTGGCTAAGGATGCTGGACAGGGACTCTGCAGCACTGATGACAACATCGGAGCTTGAAGCTGATGTCTAGACCTGGATAAACTGTGCTTGTTTCAACTGTGTTGCCAAAACCTCACCTGATCCTTCCTCTGCGTCGGCAAGAGCTGATGAGAACATTCCTTTGTGGTTGTTCCAGTTATTTTCACCTGAGTCAGGCCCAGGACTCATGTGGTCTATGGAAAGCGGATCCCTATGGATGGAGCCCAGGAGCTCTGCTCAGCCTGGAGTTCAGAGGATGACATCCTGCGATCCCACTGGGCTGGCTGAGGTGCTGCTGTCAGGAGAACCAGTTGGGAACCAATTTGTTATGAAATTTATGAAATGTTATGTAACTGCGAGGAACCAAAAGACAGACTCTCTTAAAATGATATCCTTGTTAATAATCTCCTTCATCCATCACTGCTGCTCAAGGATCCTCTTGCTTTTATGCAGAACATAAATTATTTGGGGGTGGAAGGAGGGGCTCTATGGGCAATGGGAATTACAAACAGCTGGTTGACCACAAATTGCACCTCCTGCATCATCAGTGAGTGCATGTGAGCACAACAGAGCCCCCTGAGAGCACCCACGAAGGGCTGGGACTGCAGGGCAAGGGTAGGCTCAGCACTTGGGAGAGCCACCCCAGGACAGCCCCAGGCTGGTACCATTCATCAACCTCAGGACCTGCCCATGGTGGTCACATCTGTGACTCCTGTGTCCAGTGTGGAGCACCCTTGGAAAAGTTTGTGTTTCCTTGAGTTTTCCTGTGACGGTGGTGAGGTCCTGGCACAGCCCAGAGAAGCTGTAGCTGCTCCATCCCTGGAAGTGTTTAAGGCCAGGCTGGATGGGGCTTCAAGCAATCTGGTCTAGTGGAAGGGGGTGTAATGCAGTGATCTTTAAGGTCCCTTCCAACCCAAACCATTCTGGGATTTTATGAAGGGCAGTGGGGGTAGGTTTGTGTGAGGGGCTCACATGTCATCAACCACCCTGGAAGTTCAGCCCTGCACTGTGCTTTCATGACCAAGGTGTGATATTTTAGCTGTGATGATGCAAAATCGATATTTTTATTGTACCCACTCCATGCCCACATGGCTCTGTGTGTCGTAGGAACAGCATGCACCAGGATCCCCACGCAGCAGCCGCTCATCCTCCTCCTGCCCAGTGTCAGTGATGTCCTGGCTTTGAATGTGACCTGGCACATGGAGAGTGTTGGAGCCGGATGTCAGACTCCTGGTCCCAAGGGGCCTCAGTTTTAGAGGGATACCCCATAGCAGTTTCTGAACCCCTTTTTCATTTCCCAGGTATTTTCCCAGAATCACTCATGATTCCTGCAACCCTTGGCTATCCCTTCTCTTTCACGGTATCTGAGCAACGTGGCCAAAGCTAATGCTGATGTTGGCTTTTGTGCAGAGCTAAGGGTTAAGGGGAAGGGATCAAACCACAGAACAGAGAGTGAATGCAGCTTTTCTTGTCCGTGCTGCATTGTGATATATTTAAACTTTCATTTAGCATAAATACTGTAGGTCAAACACCAGACAGATTCACCAATTATATTTTCCCCTATTAGATGAAATATGTTTCTAATTTGGCCATAGTTTTGTTTTATTAGACCTGTGGCAGTGAGGGTGACCCTGTTTCAAAATAACCTTTTCAGATCATTTAGACCTAGTCTTTTGCAAATAGAGTTTGATAAAGCAAAAATGTGCCAGTCTATTTTTTAAGTGAGGGTTATGTGAACCCAATTCCTTCCCCAAGTCAGGCTGGGGCCCCACTGGATCTTCAGGGCCCTTAGGAAAGCGTTATGTTACAGCTGCTCGATTGCACATGGAGTGAGTGTCCCGCCCCGGTGTGCAGAGCAAGGAAGTCAAATTGTGTTTATTTTGCACAGCAGATTTGGGCCAGAGGATTTTGGTCTCTTTGCAATCTAATGAAATATAATATTAGCATTTCCTGGGTTTCAATGCTTTCCTGCATGCTCTTGGAAGGACAGAGCAGGGTGATGCGCTGACCCTGGCTACAGATCAATCTGGTGTTCTTAAAAGCAGGGAAGAGCCCTCACTCGTGAGCCCCAGAGCGTGCAGCATCAGGTATCTTTCGGGATCAGCTCTTGCTTTTTGTATGTAGTGAAAACCAGAGAGATGAGTTATTTTTACTTTATGCAATTCCATTTTTCTCCTGACTTATCTGATCCGCTTATTGTACCAAGGGCTTTATTTCCTCCAGGCTCCAAAGGAAAGCTCCAAGCTTCCTGGAGCTCATTCAGCCTCGGCACGATAACATCAGCTCTGATGGCAGCGCTATCGCCGTCGTTATCGCGCTATCGCTGCCGTTATCACACTGCTGACAAATCCGTGGAGGAGTTTAACACTGTGGTCGCATGTCTCTATGGAAGCTTTCCTGGGCATTTCGGGGTCTTCGCCCTGGATTTGCCCCTCCACAGAGCCCAGGTGCTGTGGGTACCTCCGGGTGCCGTGAATGCCTTGGACTGAGCTCCTGAGCAGAGGCGATTTCTCCTTAAATAGAAGTTGCCTAAGCTGCCCTCCCCACCCCTTTTGTCTGCGAAGTGCTTACTGGAGTCACTTCTCCCTTCCCCTGACTTCAGCCATATATCTTATATTCACACCAATTAAAGTCCTGGCTCATCAGCCGCTGGCAAGGGAGCAGTCCAAGAAAAAAATACCCAGGGAAGGGCTGTCTGGGTGCTCCTGCTGCGCTGCCAGCCTCTCCAGCAGCCCTGGGTTGTGTTGGAGCCATCCCTGTGGGAATGGGGACCCTCACAGTCACAGCTTCGTGGGGGCCACGGGGCTTCCCACTTCTTTTCTTCCCTTCAGCTTCTCTTGCTGCTTCCTTGGCTTGGGGTGTGTGGGGACCCCTGGAAGAGTCAGAATAATAACATACTGCTATAGAGAATAGTAACACCCAACCACACATGTGGCACTGGTGTGTCCTCCCGCTGTCCCGGTGCTGCTGTGCCAACACTGCTGAGGGCCAAACAGCAGGAATGACATCACTGCCAAACAGCAGGAATGACATCATTGCCAGTGCTTTCATCATCCTGAATCAACGTCATTCAGAGCAATAATCACAGCAAAGCTTTTAATTAAGAGATTAAAACCAGCCGGAGAGCAGCATGCATCCTGTGCAAAAAAGTGGTTTTTAAAATGGTGCTTTGAATTGAAAAAGCCACGCCTCAAAGTTTGCTGAAAGTTGATATTCTTGGCAAATATTATTGTCACTTGCTAAATGTTTGCTGAAACACAAAGATGAACAGCAAACAAAACAATCAGTGGTAGCAATATGAAATTCACGTTAAAATGTCCTTGAAATCAACCTATCCCTGTGAAGTGCCCTCAACTCCCTGAAACTTCCATTTCCAATGGAAATGTGCCATCAGAAAATTTCCTATAATGCTGCTCCAATCCTGGAACCCCAGAGCTGAACCATTTCAGACACCATTCAAAGCTATTTTTATTAAGTCTTTAAAACCCTTTAAGTCTATATTGAGAGAAAATCCCTCTCTGTGCTGTCACTGAATTTAATGGTATCATCTCGGGGGGGGGGGGGGAATGCTCCTGTTCCCTTCTCTTTGTCAGGATCCAGTTTTCCCCCATTGCTTCCCAGGCTGCCTCTGTCCTGTTTTTCCCCAGGAATCCTTGCTGCCTCCATGCCACAGTGACAGGAGATCATTTTGCTCAGTCTGTGTCCAAGAGTGGGGTTTGCTCCCTGGCAGAGCACTGAGCAGTTCCTCCCGTCACTCTGAGAACTCCACTTGCTCCAGAGGCTGCTGCCAGTGCCAGAGACCTCTGAGACCCAGGCCAAGCTCTTGCACCATGGGGAGAAGATGGAACTTGATCTTAAGCAAAACAGAAATGTCGCCAGGAGTTTCAACTGAAAACCGGAGCTGGAAGGAGCGAAGTTTCCACTGCCTCAGCCTGGTCAGACAACCAGGGGCTGTGGATCCTGGGATGCATGGGGGCTGCCCATCACACCCAGCACAGGCTGGGGAGGAGAAGCTGGAAGTCCCCTAGGAAAGGGAAATACGGGAGAACCTTCAGCAATGCCTTGTGTGGTTGTTTGTTACCTTTTTTCTCTTTTCTCCTGTGTTTTCCCCTCAACATTTTCCCCCAGGTGCTTGATCCTGTCCTGAGTCACAGAACTTGCAAGCCAGTGGAGAAAATGAAGTTATTCCTAGGTAGAACCCTAATTTGGGAGTACTGGCCCTGGGAGGTCACATCCTGATTGTGCACAACAGACAGGCTGAAAATTAACCGTGGACTTGGTTTCTGCCCTGTGAAAGGACATGTGTCTGAACTGAGGGTGCAAAAAACAACAACACATGGCATGGGAGACTGAAGCAGGTCACCAAAATGCTTGTCAGCTTTTTAACATTGATCATAGACATTTCAGCATCCCTAAAACTGACAGGGGATCAAATGTTCCCAAATGGCGAAATCCCTAAGTAGGAAAAAGGCACATGTGCTTTTAAAAGCATCCCTTCGTCTGAAAGCTGAATGCTGCAGCAGCCATAAATTGTATTTACAGCCCTGCTGAAGCGTGTCCTGTTTACACCGTCTGCTCACTGTCCCAGGGACTGACTGAAGGTATCAGGGATCGAAACACACATAATTGCTTTTATTTGGAATAATGGGGAGGAGCATTATGATGTTCTCACAACCACCTCAGATTTCCCAGAGCTGTGTGTCTGCTGCTGCTTCAGCCTCTCCAGCAGAGGCAAGTCCTTCAGGCGGCTTTTCCATGACCATATGTCCTGCAAAAGTCGTATTCTACTTAGGATGTGAAATTTATCTTTCCCAAATGACATTTCTGCCTGTGTTGGTGTCCCTTTCCAGACAGGGGTGGATCATATGCCCTGTGCCACACTGTCACTGACCACCATCCCAGCACAGGCACTGGGCTCAGATGGCATCAGAAGCAGACTCAGGGCTGCAACCAAGCATGAGCCATTTCCCAGGGACACCCTGAAAGCTGGGACCAGCCAGAGAAAGGTCTTTTTTGCTGGTTTTCCTCTTTTGAGAAACACAGTGTGCTCCTCATCAGACTGTGCTGCCACACAGGTTTCTTAGCATCACTGATGTCAGATATGAATTGTGGTTTAACTTCTAGAAAAAATAGGATGTGGCTTTTCCTTAATATCTGGAAACTTACCCATGCAACTATATACAGAGTGTTTTCCTTTCAGGTACCACTGTGAGCCCAGATGACGACGGGCAGACTGTCATCCACACGCTGTGCCTGCGACAGTTACTGGAGGATTAACTCCTGCACTGGCAAAGGGCAAGTCTGGGTTGTCTGAGGGAAACCCAAGTCCCTCTGGTCATTTTTCCAGCCCCCGTGGCCTGACTCCTGGCCCCTTGGGCAGGAGTTTATAGGTAGCACACCTGGGCACGGGATGGCATGGCATGGCTGTTGTGGGGGCTCAGCAGAGCTGTCCCTGCCACTCATCTGGCTCCGTTGTGCCCTCTGGAGCTCTCCAAGACCTGCTCCTCCAGACACTTCTGTGCCTGAGGCACAACCAAAGAATTTCTTCAGCAATGGAAAAGTTATTTTCCTAAATGGACATTAATGTTTTTTCCATTAATTGGAAGAGATTCTGCAGCTATGGAAAACCTTAAAGTGATATCACTGTGAAAAACTGCAAAAAATTCACACTGAAAAGGGCTTATGAAATCCAGACTTTTCTCAGCCAAAAGGGAGTTTAAAATAACCCCCACAGAGCCTCTACAGCACAAAGACTGAAGATGGCAAAGGTCTCCTCACTGTAGGGAAGCACAGTGTGGGACGGGAGACTGTTTTGGCTGCCAGAAGGAGCAGTCGTCCCATCCCATCCCATCCCATCCCATCCCATCCCATCCCATCCCATCCCATCCCATCCCATCCCATCCCATCCCATCCCATCCCATCCCATCCCATCCCATCCCTCCAAGCCTAGGCCCCTCAGGAGCCAGGAGATGAGCCAGCCCAGCTGGCTCATTCCAGGTACTGTCGCCAGCAGGGCTCATCTCCCTTGATTTATCACACCAAGTTCCTGGAAGAGGAGAACCAGCCCAACCCAACCTGGAGCAGCCTAGCAATCCCTGGACCTTTTGGGCAGGAGGGAAGGAGCCAGTGGGACACGGGGCTGGAGCAGAGCAGCAGGATGAGCTCTGGTCTCGAATGGACTGGCAGGGGCTGCCACTCCTCCCTGGACCCTTGACAGCTCAGGAGCCAGCAGAGTTACAGGAGAGGGTCCTGGCCATGCCACCCCTTCCTACAGAGAGCCCAGGAGCACCTTTCTCCCTGGGCTTCCAGCAAAGGCTGGAGCCACTGGAGCTCTGGTCCCACAGCCACGCATGTGCCCAGCAGTGGAACAACCAGCCTGGCTCACATGCGCCAACTGCCACGGGCATAATTGTTTGCAGAATTAGAACCTTCATTTGCTTTCAGTTCTTCCCAACTTGCCCAGTCCCACAGTATCTCTCTGCTCTGTCAGACGCTCTCCGTTCCAAAACAAATACAGATTTTTCTGGAAATGTGATTTATTTCCCCTAATTTTGATCTCTTCTTGCATTCTTCAGTTGAAGAAGCAGAACCCGTGAAGAGTTTGGCTGACAGGAGTATTTGTGCAAAGGTTTCCTTTTATTCCCTCTTCCATATTTTTCTCAAAAACAGCTACCTAAATCCAAATAAGATTAAGAGAAAAACCTTTCAAATGGGTTACATTAATTTAGTAACCAGAACCTTTGCAACGATGAAAGAAGCACAATATTCTTATGTAATAAGTCCTGCTTAATAAATGCATTAATTCTTAAACTATATTGTTTTAATAAACAAGGCTCTAGACATGCCCAAGGGCACTGGTATTCTCAGAAGAGTTTTCCAAGAAGGCTTGTGTTGTTGGATTATTATTCCATTACTTCCAAGTTCACTGAGTGGAGCTATTTTTTTTTATACTCATATTGCAGTAAAAACAACAACTTTCAAATACTTTGTTGAGGAGATTGGGAATCAAAATGGAAACTATTTGTGTAGGATGAGAAGTGCTGAAAGCCTCTCGGTTCATGCAATTACATTGGGAATCTGAGGCCTGGCTTGTTAATAGGGGGTGGAGGGGTGGGGAATTTGGGTCACTGTGGCATTTCCCGGGCTAATCCCACTCCTGGGGATATGGTGGAGGAGCTGTG
This sequence comes from Empidonax traillii, assembly GCF_003031625.1. Lineage (NCBI taxonomy): Eukaryota > Metazoa > Chordata > Aves > Passeriformes > Tyrannidae > Empidonax > Empidonax traillii. The sequence goes on from NW_020955531.1 coordinate 1,840,643, forward strand.
GCCAAGCTGGAGGGGCACCAAGTCAGTGTCATGGGGCACAGGCAGGACCCCACTGCTGGCCATGTCCAGAAGGCCCACTTTGGGCAGAGATGGTCCCACGGTCCCCCAGCCTCTCCTGCAGCCGCTGTGCTGGTGGGATCTCAGGGATGCTGGTGGCTGGATGCTGTGCTTGGATCTGCTCCAGCACCGCGTATCCCTCGTGCCTCTCCCTGTGCCTTCAAGCCCTGCTTCCTCACAGCTCCCCTAGATCCAGCCACAGATGGAAGACCCACACTCCTACATGCTAAGACTTTAAAGACAGAGGCTGGGATCCCATCACTTGCAATATTCCCCCCTCGCTGGCTGGGCTGGGAAGCATCAACCAACCTGATGAACAATGGCTTGGGCAGAGCAGTGTGGGCAGCAAGGTCTGGGGGGCTGTGGGATGCCCCAATCTTCCACCAGCTGCAGGATGTTTTCCCCGGTGATCCAGGGGAGAGCTGATTAAAGAAGCACCAACAAAAATTATAATAATGAGATAACTCACATATGCCCCCAAAATCAGCTTCTTGGTGATGCTGCAGAAAGCCAGGAAAGGCTTGGGAGAGCTGCTGTGATGGGGCAGCTTGTGCTGTATTTAAAGGATGAAACATTAATGGTGTATTTACCCCATTTATCCCTGGTCACATGTCAATGTGCAGTTTTGGGGTGCTGTGCTCTTACCTGATCGCTCCACACATAACAGGGGACAAGTAGCTCCCAGAGGAACCAGCACAGAGCTGCTTTCCTCTCTCATCCTTCTGTCGGCACTGGCCACTCTTTCCAACTGGATGCTGAGAAGGGAAATCTCACCCATTTGTGCCTCTGTTGAGTATCTTCTGCCTTATTCCCTTGAATTATTAGCTCACTTTTATTGGGTTTGGCTTGCAGGAGGATGACTATTTCATCCATCAAATCAGAATCTTTTTAACACTAATACTGAATTTATAGAAGTGGTTAAACGAAGTGTTGACAATATGGACAATGTGTTTCTGATTAACGCTGCGATTTAATGGGGAGCTGCCAGCGACCAGGAGTTACTAAACCAGAGCAGCGTTTTTCCAGACCCAGCGGGCTGGAGCTCGGCAGTGCAGATGTCAGGCACGGCTCTGTGGAGGGCTGGCTGCAGCCAGGCTGCTCCCCAGGAGCTTTGCTCTTCCCCCATGGTCACAGCTGCACTGTGCTCTTCCCCCTCTGATCATACCTGTCCTATGCTCTTCCCTGTGATCTCATATCTGTCCTGTGCTTTTCCCTGTGATCATACCTGTACTGTGCTCTTCCCCTTTCCCTGGTGGGTGCATTTACCTGGGCAGGTTACTGGTAGTGCAACCTCTTCCAGGGAAAGTGATGGTGGTGGACACCTCTCCCACCCTGCCCCAGAGGAGTTCCTTCCCACGGGCTTGGGAGAGTGGGCTGACAGCACCCACCCTGCATGGACCCCATGGGCTCTGTGATCATGGACCTGCTGTGGGTCCTCTGGGCCGAGCTGCACCCTCGGGCACGAACACCCAGTGAGTGTGGGTGGGTGTGTGTGATGGGACTGAACAGCCGGTCCCTGCGGCCTTGAAGAACAGCAAAACAGATTAAAATATCTTTTTTTTTTTCCTTTTCTTTTTCTCTTTCTTAGTCTGTGACACAAAAAAAGGAGGAGTTGTACAAAGGAAACGGCATCGGGAACAAAAGGAGGAAGGAGAGAGGGGATTGAGTGCCGAGCCGAGCCTTCGCCCCAGTGATCGCAGCAGACATGAGAGGAATCGCTGCTACCTGGAACCTCCTCCGAGAGCGCTCACAGGGCTGGGAGCTTTGATCCCTCCTTTCCTCTCCTCACTAATCGCCTTCATGGCAACACTGAACTTCTGAAATTCAACAGCTATTAAAATATCAAGTATCTAGGGCTGGGGAAACCTTGTGGAGTGGGAGGTTTTGTGAGATGTTTTGGCTTCTCTCAAGTTCAGAGCCACAGTTGGAGTTCGGGAGCTTCCTTCCTCTGGTTTTGCATCTGCTGGGTTTGCTGCTTTTTCCAGGGGGATTTGGTTCTGGAAAAAATGATGTGTCTTCCTTATGTGCAGTTTAGGGTTAGAAGAGCCAGGTAACTCCAGACAGGATAGAAGAGCTGGGTAACCCCAGGCAGGGATAAAAAAGCACGCAAAATTTCTCTGTGGCACAGGGAGTACTGCCCAGCCCACCAGCATGGTGTGACCTGCCTCAAATTCATCCCTCTGCTGGTGCCCAGCACTGGCTCCTACCAGTCTAAATTCCATCAGTGGTGATGGAGCCATGGTTCCTGCAAAATCTTGGATGCCTTTGCTGCTTGGGACTTGCTAAAACCAGGTTCATTGTTGGTAGCACTGGGGAAGGGGATGAGTTCCAGGTGTGTGACAAAATAAAATCACTTTTAAATCCTCACTCAAAGTTTGAGCTAAAGCCAGGCTGACCCTTCTCTAAGCTCCCTTTTCCTCAAGACCCCCATCTCTTGCAGCCCTCCTCCCCCACACATCCCCAAAATATCCCAACCCCTGTCTGGCCTTGTTTAAGAGTCAGCTTCAATAGTACCTTTGTTGAGGGAGAAATCTCATTAAATGTGAGGTAAGAGGAAAGGGAAAAGTGTAAAATATCCAGATTTATTACCTGTTGTCTTCTGAGCATTTGAGAACGGGGAGCTGGGGGCAAGGGGCCACATAGGATCAGAGCTGGGAGCTGTGAGTCTTCCCTGCTGCCTGTGCTGCTTCCTGCTCCCAGGGCACTGCCTGCTCCTGGCACCGGCTTATCAAAAGAAAAACAATAAGCTTTATGCTTTTTGAGATAAGAAAGGTGAATTGATCTTACTGCAGCAGACTGGCCTTAAGCTCCACCACCCCGTGCACGTGCAGGTGGGGATGTTTTTTTACTGAACTCAGAAATATTTGTGTGCTCAAAAGGAAGGTTTTCCAGGAGCAGTGACTCCTGCTTTTCTTCCTGTTACAGAGGTGAAAGGAAAAGCAAACCCAGTAAATTACAATGTCGGGTTTATTAACTCTGCTAATGAGGGAGCAGCGTGTGGGGTCAGGGGTGAGAGAGCGAGACCTTCTGCTCTGGGGCATTGCAGGCAGAGTGCCCTGAGCTGCTCTCTCCTTTCAGGGTGGAGAGAGGTGCCAGGGCTAAAAACAGGCAGATTAGAGAAACCATACCACCTGGTAAAATGGTTCTGCTCCCTGAACAGCCACAGCAAGCCTCAAGCATCGGATGGAGCCAGTGAGTGGTGCAGCTATGGGGCTGTGCCCATTGCAGGACGGTGCTCCAAGGTGTCTCACACCAGTGCTCTCCCAGCATGGGTCCTGGGGTGTGAGGGGAACATACCTGGGTTCTGGGATGAGATTTGTATGAACACAGGCCCTGGGGTGTGATGTGAATTCAGGGATCAAGCTGCCTCTCACCTTCACCTTGCCCAGAGGGATGTGCTGCTTACTTTGTCCTTTAAACGAATTCATTTTTGGGAAGTAATGAGATAATCTGTCCTCTCTACACACATGGAGGGGGGCCACCCACCAGGCCAGGGGGGTGGGAGGAGCTGAGGCTGCCGTGGGGTACAAACAAGTAGCATTTCTGAGCTTGTTGTTGGGTGGTTTCCATGGAAAATAGCACTCTGCAGCCCAGGAGTGGCTTGCCAGGGCCACAGTTGCCCCCAGCACCTCGCCCGCTCCCCCTGCCTCCCTGCCAAGGCCACCACTAAACAGTGCCTCTGAGTGCCACATCTACATGACTGTTAAATCCAGAGGCTTTAAAAACACGCATGGGGTGTGTGCCCCTGCTTTGGTGGTGCCAGTGTGCAAGTGTTGCGGTTTAGAGCCATAAGAAAATCCTCATGCCACTCCTGTCTTGGCAAGTATGTACCAGAGAGTTCTGATGGAGCAAGGACCCTATCCCTAAGTGATGCCTACCCTACCCGGTCTGTTCACTGTGGGACCCCTTGGGCACATCCTGCTGAGTAACAGCAAGCAGTGTGAAGCTCCAGGGCTCGGCCGTGGCCATGGGACTTTGTGTGGTGGCAGATGTAGGAGTGGGTTCACATTGTCCCTGCAGAGGCAGCTTTAACTGGTGACATTAGCAAGTGGAGGGGCTCCGGGTGCCTGCTGGTTCTCCCTCCATCCACTCTGTATTCTAACCCTAATTGTCTGCAGCAACCTGTTATTACGGAGCCTTTAACATGATAGACACAAATAGGACGCACTAATCCACTACTCTTTGGTTTAAGAGTCATTACAAAGTGCTTAATTAAGTAAGCCTCACTTAATCACAAAATGTTTGCATGCTAAACGAGTTCTTGTGAAGCACGACACTTGACATATTCTGTACAAAAATAATTACAAGCGGGAGGCCTGGTACATTGAGCCTCCGAACATTTCATTTCAGGCCTTGCCCATTCATCACCAGGCTGGAATTAAAAGGCTTTCAGCGCAGAACTCCCACATTCCTGCCGGCTGAGTCACCGTGCTGCGCCGGTGCCGATGATGCCGGTGCTGCTGCCAGTGCTGTGCCGCTGCTGTGCCTGGGTGGCTGCCACAGAGCTGCTGCACTGCTGGCTCCCCAGGCATGTGCTGGAGCCCTGGCACGGGTCTGTCGACACCATGGTTGGTGTGGGCTGCACTGACGGGGTGGCGGCTGGCACCAAGCTGGGGAGAGGGATAATGGGAGAAGAATCCTGGGAAAGGCTGGCAGAGCACTCATAGCCTCGTAGAAGCGGCACAATGTTGGGCACCTCATTAGTGTTAAGGTCTCCAAGCATCGTGTTCCCTTGGGATGCAGCATCTGGAAAAGGCAGGGGGAAATTCAGTGCCTCCCTGCCCCAGAGCCTCCTCTAAAGGCAGATCTACCCTCCACCCCAAGGGACAGTGGCTTTCCCAAACTCCACAGCCCTCAGCTGCACAAAGGCTGCCTGAATGGCATTGTGTCAGGAGCAGCCTGCAGACCTTTGTTGGATGTGCTGGTGCCCATTAAAATCCCTGTCCCTATTGGGATAATTGGGATCCTCACCCAAGCCTGCCTTTTGAAGCAAGCACTTTAATTAGCGTTCTCCAGGCGCGGGAATGCCCTCAGCGCTCCATTTGTTTTCTCACACACTGCTGCTCAGGTCAGGGTATTTTGAGCTCCAAACTGCACTGTGCAAAGTGCACAGGAACTTCCATCCATCCATCCATCCATCCATCCATCCATCCATCCATCCATCCCGCAGGAGTCATGGGCACGATGGGAGAGGGAGAGAAACAGGGATGTGCAGCTCCATCCCACCTGCAGCAGCTCAGTGCTCTGCAGGATGGGACTGATTACAGCAGAGTTTTGTTTTGGAAGAAGGCTGGAAAAGAAATTCAACAGGGCTACGGCATCCTGTGTGACATTCTCCTATCAAATCATTTCAATTTTTAATTCTGAACCAGCCTGTGTTTCAATAGTTTCATTATTTATCACATTATGTTTTGTATTTTGCATTGTAACTCTTGTCTTCTATATTAATTTTGCATGATGAATTATTTTGCTTGAAGTCAAAATCAAAATGAAATCCACGCAATTTTGTCAAAAGTGAAAGGTTTTAGTTAAACTGCAGTGAGGGTTTCCAGCTTCTTCCTCCACACACAAGTTAAAAATCTCTGTTTCTGCTCTCCTTCCAAAAAACTGTTTGAAACCTGGAATTCGTGCAGCAGCTCCACCGGGTGCCATTGATTTCCAGCTCCAAGGGATGCTTTTCAGCCCTGTGTGGTGAGTGAAGGAGAGGACTGGGCGGAGGGGTGAGGGGGTCGGGGGCACCAGGCCATGCTGGGGGCTGTGGCTGGCGTGAGGGTCTCAGGAAGGGCTGAGCCCCAGCCAACCTGAGCCTGCCTGGGGCTTGGACGCCGCCACTGACCCAGCAACAGGGAACACATATGGTAAAAGTTATTGAGCAGCATTCCCAAACTTGGTCATCTTTGCTCTGACACAGGCGCAGGGTGCCAAGGCACGCCGGGGCCGCTGCCCACTGAGGCGGGGCCAGGGCAGGGCGAGCGCTGGGTGACCTGGTGAGTCCTGGTGAGTGAAAGCTGCCTTGTAGGACATTCAGGGAATGTCCTGCGAGGAAACAAAGTTATCTGCAAACTCCATCTTGAGTTAGACTGATACTTGGCCCAAAAAGGGAGGGGTGACTGTTTTTTTTCCAAAAACCTCAAAGCATCTCAGATCGCCATTTTCAAACCCAGATTTTTCATCACAAAGTGGCTTTTATCAGTTAAGCCCAATTTGGGGTTCTGCCTTTGTTTTCGGAGGAAAGGCTTTAGGAAAGAGTTTCCACAATTCACCACAAAACACAGTATTTCAGCTGAGTTTTAGGCTTGTCCCCAAACAACCTTTCAATTATTCGTGGTCCTAAAACTCCGCATGCTTATTTATGGGTTGATTTTCTGCCACTGAAACAAAAGAAAATTGATGATTATCCTGGTGCTAGATGAGCTTGGGAAGGGAGCAGGACACGTTCATGCCCTGTGCCCGTCCCCACACTGCTGTGGTGGAAGGTTCATGGTAGCAGAGATCTGTGGGACCTTCAGAGACTCTCCTCCCTTACCCTCCCACTGCCCACATTCCCCTCTCAGAGTTTGGTTTTCTTTTGCTTTTTCTGAGGTAACTTCTCCTTTTTGCACCCTTTTGTTCCCAGCCAGGTGTGATGAGGGGCTTCAATGACTCCAACTGCTCCTGGTTGGCAGAGTGGCTGGGTTGGCCCAGTGTCTGACGCAGCATCCTCTGCTCCCCAACCTCGGGCACAGCATGAGCATCCTTAGGGTGCGCTGGCACCTGGGGGTCCCCCACCCTTGCCCCGGAGGGGTACCAGTGGCATATCCCCCTGTAGGGCCAAGGGTGACCACTGCCAAGGGGCAGTGGGCTCTGTCCCATTGCTGGCCAGTCGTGCATTAGCCCACGATGGCTCCGGGCCGGATTAGCTGGGTTAAACCGCTAATGCTGCCGCTGCGTGGAAGGCTGCTTTCAGTAAGTGGCTCCCTGTAGCTTATTTGACTCCAGGCCCAACTCTAATGTCTCAGTGGGCCTGTTACATTAAGCAGGCCCAAGTGGTAGGAGATTTAAAGCATCAAAATGAAGTGCTTTATCACTCCGTACTGTGTTCTTGGCTGCTTTCGTTGGCCTCACTTCACAGGCACCGCAGCCTGCGAGCCGAGCCCTCTCGGCAGGCCCATTACAAATTCCACTTGTTGACGGTTGCCTTGTTGCAGGATTTAATGGTAGAATAATATTTACACAGTAAACTCCTCTGGAGGTGTTATAAACACCATAAAAAGGATTTTAGAAGCTTAATGAGCGTTAGTGAAGTCGAGACAGGATAATGTGGCAACTGTGCACTGTAATCTGATTTGGCACCTTCTGCACAGCAGGAGTTAGTGGGTGGAAGAGCTTTTTACTTTTTTTTTTTTTTTTTAGTGTGTAATATTGTTTGTTTAGCACAGTGCTGAATGGGGGATGTGGAGTGAGGTGCCCACAGACCAACTGACCCGACTGCCCTCCAGCGTGGGGAGTGCAGGCTCTGGCGCTGTTGGTACCTTTGATCAGAACATTGTGATCATTTTGTGTCAGATGTGACAAGATCAATATTTGGGCCAGTTTACTGCTCAGTGACACAGCCCAATGGTCATGATGGTCACAGCAATAATTCTGGGACATCAAACTGACAGAGAGTAAGTAGGTTTAGTTTAATTATTGGGAAGACATTCTTCCCTGGGAGGGTAATGAGGCCCTGGCATGGGCTGCCCAGAGAAGCTGTGGTTGCCCCATCCCTGGAAGCGCTCAAGGCCAGGTTGGACAGGGCTTGGAGCAACATGGGATAGTGGAAGGTGTCCCTGCCCATAGCATGGGGGTAGAACTGGATGATCTTTAAGGTCCCTTCCATCCCATCCCATTCTGGTATTCTACAATTCTGTGCTTTTGGGTGCAGGGAGCCAGGCAGTCAGCAGCAATGGAACAGGGGCTCTTCTAAGGCAGCAAGTGCAAGGCAGGGGCTGGACAAGGATTTGGGGGCTGGGATCTCCTCTGAGCAGCACTGTGAACAGCCCTGCATGGGAACAAATGGCTGTGTTGGGGGGTGAGGGGGTGAGAGACTCCTGCCATCCCCAGGCTGGCCCAGATCCCTGGCACAGGGAGGAATGCAGGAGGGGCAGGCCTGGGAGCAGCAGGCACAGGCACCACTGTTGTCCTGGCAGCCTGCTGCAGTCCTGTGTTTTCCTATATCTTTTTAATGTTAAATTCATGTTTCCTCCTTTAGCTGAGCTGAAAATACCCCCGTTATCTCTGTGCATATACATATGGACACGCATCCGGGTATTCTGGGAGCAATTGTGAATCAGCCCCGTGGTTGGTTATTACATGCAGATATTTTGAGATTCTGTTTCGGGGAGGCAGTGAGAGAGCAGGTTTTCTACGTGGGGTTCCTGTGTTTCTTCATGGGAGGTGGGCATCTCCCAGGGGAAGGAGGATGGAGACCAGCCCCTGCGCACATGGATGCCGAGCTCCTGTCTGTGCCCAGTACTGGCAGAAGAAATTTGTTGCTGGGAACATTCACATTTCTGCAGAGTGCTTTTTGGGCATCTGCTGAAATGATTTTTCAGAATTTAGATTATTTTTCATTTTTCATTTTGAATGTTTGTATTTTGCTGTTACATAAACATGTACAAGATCTTTTTAAAAAAACCTACTTAATGCATATTGTCAAAAATTAGTGTTTTTTTCAACTTCAGATCCCACCCCAAAGGTGAGGTGCAGTGTTTCAGCTGTGAAGCGGACATATGTCTCCCTCACAGCCCCTCTCCCATTCCTGACCCTCCCCCCACAGCACAGAGCCCCCCATCCACCCACTCGGGGCAGACCCATTGCCTCCCAGAGCAGATGCTCTGTGGGGGCTGGTGAATTTTGAGGACTTTGATTTTGACACTCGAGGAACTACCCTTGGCCTTTCCAATTTCCAAGGGACGTGAGCAGCCGTGAATCTCGAGGCTGACTTGCCAGCAGCAAAAAGCTGCCTTTTGTAAATAAGCCAATATTTTCTTTCTTTCAAGGGGAAGCTGACAAAGATCAATACCAGCCTGCAAAAGACATTGCCCTCTTAAGAATTAGCCCTTTGCAGAATCATTAATCCAGGAAGCTGTTACAGGGTGACAAGAGCACGGAGGCTCTGCCAGCTCCTGGAGGGATGGCAGCAACATCCCCTTATGCACAGAAAAACAAACCAAATGAGCTTGCCGAGAAAATCGTGGCCGTGCAATGGGCTCGTTCTGCCCGAGGAGCCCATTGGACTTTAATTAAGGAAGGCTGGCTGCGCTCTTAATCAGTGTCGATAAAGGTTCCTGGTGTTTTGCTCCCATTTGACTCCCACCAGGTCTGTGCAGGGCTGAGCTGGTGGTACGTTGTGGATGTTCCATCCCTGCAAGTGTTGAAGGCCAGGCCAGATGAGACTTGGAGCAACCTGGTCCAGTGGAAGGTGTCCCTGCCCATGGCAGGGGGTTGGAACAAGATAGTCTGCAGCAGGCACACACAGTGCATGGGGTGAGCTGTGGACATGTGGCTGTGTGATAATGCCTATAATCTGATTGAACCAAGAAGAAAAATCAGCCAGAAGCTGAGCCAGTGGCGTGTCTGATGAAGAGCTAGAAATGGAAAAATAATTCCAAACAAGGCATTTGTCACAACATTGTAGGGTCACCTGATAAGCAAGGGATGGCAGAGAAGCAAACAGTTCTCGGGGTAATTACAATTTATAAGAAGTTTTGCGCTGGCTCTGTAATTTTTGGAGGGGTGGTGATTGGCACCGCAGTGCTGTGGCAGCATCGGGGAGGCACCACAACAGAGCTGTAATTTACAGGGCTGGAACGGTGAAGCCAGAAATGTTTTGGGAAATATTACTAATCTTTACAGATTCCGTAGTTCCTATGCCAGCCAAGGTGGTTTGGGTTACAGGTTCAGGAGGAACCCTGGGTGTTGATCTCATGCTGCCTGAGCATCTCCTGCCTGAGACCCGGTGGTACTGGGGGAACTGGAGCGAACATTGGCTGAGTGAAGAGCTCTCACTTCTGCCTGAGTTAAGAGCTCTCGGCTCCTCAAGGCTCCCATGGGAACAGTTATAAAGAGGAAAAAAGAGGAAGAAAGTTGCCTTTATCACCTTTCCTTAATGAAAGAGGCTCTAAGAAAGCTGGAGAGGGACTTTGGAAAAGTGACAGAACAAGGGGGAGTGGCTTCCAACTGCCAGAGGGCAGTGTTAGATGGGATACTGGGAAGAAATTTTTGTCTGTGAAGGTGGTTAGTGGGGCGCAGGTTGCCCAGAGAAGCTGTGGATGCCCCATCCCTGGAAGTGTTCAAGGCCAGGTTGGACTGGGCTTGGAGCAACCTGGGATAGTAGAAGGTGTCCCTGCCCGTGGCAGGCGATGGAACTGGTTTGTCTTTAAGGTCCCTTCCAGCCCAAACCACTCTGTGATTCTATGATTGAAAGTGGTCCAAAGCCAAGAGCAGTAGGCACAAGGCAGTCACTGTGCAGGCAGGATTTGGGGTAACACTGTTTTTTTAAGGAGTTGCTTTTCTAAGTAGTTCCATTCCTGGTTAACACATGGCTGAGCGAGGGCTGAGAAGGGAATTTTTGCCATGACAGCCCCTCTTTGCTCTTGGGCCCTCCATCCCCTGCCAGCACAGAGCGGTGCAGCTCTGTCACATCAGGCAGCTGCCTGTGTTCAGCAGAGTTTAAAAAAAAAAAAAAAAAAAAATCACACTTTTTTCATTTGTGCTGATTTGCATATTAATAGTTTGCATATTAAACAACTACTTCAGAGGGTGGGCGGGCTAATGAATGCAGCAGTCTCCTCTATTTTAACTCAATTTGCCTCATCCATATTCCAATGACTTTGGGGATTGGTATTCAGTTTTCATTGAAATTATCCAAGCCAGACCTAATTTGTGCTGCCCTTCCATTAATCCAATTAATTAGCACCATTGATGTGTGCTGCCTTTGTAACGGTGCTTTGTGCAGTGCCGCTGCTGCTAATGACAGCCTGGGATCAGAGCAAGTAACGAGCAAACCAAAGGAGCATTTGACCCTTCGTGTACCCTCACACAATGCAGCAGTTTGGAGTCTGGAGGCCCTAATTTAGGTTCGATAGCCCAAATTATAGACAATAATTCAATATTCTTTGTGGGGAGCTGAGGAAGTGTCACCCTGCCATTTGTTTAGCTTATCATTTTTTCCTGCCTCTTTATTTATGTACTTTTTTCCCCTTTTCATTATTTTCCAACCTGGCCTCCCTACTCCACCTCCAGCATTGATTTCTGACCTTGTTGCACTGAGAGGGCTGAGGATCTCTTTACTCTGAAGGAATTCATTAACCTTTCCCCTGCCCAGAACTGGAGAGAAAATCTTTATATTTTTAAGTAAGGCAAATAAACACTGGCAGTGATTAGTGGAGTCCCCTTGCTGGCTGCTCCCCAAGAACTCCTCTCCAGGAACTCCTCTGCCAGCTTAGGAACCATTTCTGGGTTGCACTTTTTGGGTAATTTTGCACTAGAAATCATGGTGTAAACACTGACTGAGTTTATCCGGAGTTTGGCTTCCCTGGTGCTGTCCATGTTCTGTCACTCTTCTCTGCATTAGGAACCCTCCCGCTCTTCCCCTTGCCATGGCCTGGCTCCAGCATGAGGCCGGTGCCCAGGTGTCCCTTCAGTGGCCAAGACAAACATACAATTAAATGTGACATAAGAGCAGCAAAAAGCCAATCCTATGGCCACACCTCTGGGCCAGGATATGTCCTCAAAGTGCCACCAAAGCCCCAGGGATAGGGAATGCGGGGGAGCTATAGATGTGTCCAGAGGCTAAGGAAGCAGCCACTCCACCTGGCATGCCTGGTCTCCCTCATCCCTCCATCCCTGGCTCACTGGAGGAGGAGAATCTATTAAAGGAAGCATTTAGCTGTGGTTATCCACAGGTAGGTCACTAAACTCATTAAGGTAATTAATTACACGCAGCACATTCACTCTGTCCGTAAGTGTTTGAACTGAAAGGAGACAGGAATTGTCAGCGCCGGGGGAGGATAGAGAGTTAATTTGCAAAGGGATATGGAGATTTTGGTGCTCAGCTTCCTTTTAACTGGAACTAAAGCTGAAACGGTTTTTCAGAAAAATTCTCAAGAAGGCAGGAAAGCCCTATTCCAGGAAGGCTGGTGGTAACTTGTCAGAAGTGGTGTTTGGGCTGAAACAAATCTGTTCATTTGAGACTTTTAAAATCTCACAACAGATAATTTTAAAATTGCTACAGGAGTGAAACTGAATCTGGTTTTAACTCTACTTCACTTCCCTCACTTCTGCCAAAACTTCATTTTGCACCAATAGGCGTGGTTTGTGAGGTGTTTGCGCTGTGCAAGAACGAGGTTTTCCTGAGGTGTTCTGTGTCAGCCTGGTCACACCTCCCAGGCGGGCTGGGACGCTGCATGGGTCCCACTCCTATGGCTCTGATGGGTCAAGGTGCTGCCAGGGATGGTCCCTCCTTCCTGGGCTGGGACCGTGGCACAGGGGACATGATGCCTGTGCCTGTGCCCCCTGGGCTGCAGGCGTGGCTTTGACACTACCAAATGGGGACTCTTCATAAGCCTGTGCTCCTGTGGCTCTCTGTGCTGTTCCCAATCACTCCTCAGCGTTATAAATCATGCCACTGGAATAGCAGCTTATACAGTCAGTTGCCTGCAAGATTTTACTGATTAACCTTAAAATCTGCTATAAATCTTATTCCCTTACTTTGTCATGGAGCATCGGGAATGCAAACAGGCTCCTGTGGGGCTGACATGTTGCACTGCAATGTGCCAAGTAACATGGGCCACGTGGTTCTAAAAAAAATATTAAAAGCCTCCTTCCTCTCAGGGTACTGCACTCCCAGAGGAGGAGGAGGAGGAGGAGGAGGAGGAGGAGGAGGAGGAGGAGAAGGAGGAGAAGGAGGAGAAGGAGGAGAAGGAGGGAGGCAGGTCCATGGGCAGCTACCTGCTGTTACCCTTCAGCTCCAGCTTTGCCAGGCTCTGGGGTCATCTAAAACTTTCAGTCCCTCTGGATGATCTTTGGTGGTGGTAAGAATAGTGAGTGAAGCACCCAAAACCAGGTGGCATGGAATGGATATTTATTTCTTTTTCTGAGATGGAAGCCTTCTTACCAACCTGCACAATCCCGCTGCCTGTCTGGCACTGCTGCAGTAGGATCCCGTTTAGTGGCATCACTCAGGACTTGTCACATTACGGTATGTCACAACATGTCAGGCTCTGACAGGCTGGATACCTGCTATTAACTTGCAGACTAGTTGCAAATACAAAATAGAGGTGGTGAATGGAGGCAGTGCCAGAAGCAGAGCGGACGCCCGTGCTGGTACCTGGAGTATGGCTCTGTCAGCCTGGCTTTGCAGAGTAGTCCTGGGCTTTGGCATGTTCAGCTCAGATATGGGAACATGGCCTCCAAAATGATGCTGAAGAGCTGGACTGGTTAAAAATTCCTTCCGACACCAAAGTATCAGTTTAATTCTGATAGAGCATCCCAGCACTGGAGCTGCCAGCACCATCAGAAGCAGCAGCACATGCATTCAGTGTCCCTGATGTAGCTGTGACTGTACCTGATGCTCCAGGGAAAGATGGAGAAGCAGGACAAGTCTGAAGGCCAAGGTGTGCACTGGGGAGAGATTTCTTTCTGTTCCTTCATCTAGCCCATGGAAAACTCTGAAGCTCGTTTAATTAATTGACTGCCTCGTGAGTGCAGTACAACTAACACAGTCGATCAGGTCTCCTTTTGCCCCTGTTGTGATATAACTCACCCTCAAATCAGAGGTTTAATTACAGGATCACCCTGCCTCCTTGTGCTGCTCCTCCCACGAAATGGACAAGCTCTGTCTTGAAGCCAGCTGCCTTCTGGCTTCCAGGACCTCACCTGGGGGGTCTGGGAGGTATGGACTTGCATGGACTGAGTGAGGGAGGGTCCTGCTGCAGGAGATGGGACTGCAGGATTGGAAAAAGCTGGAACCTGGTGGCTGGAGCAGAGTGGGGGTCCTGCTGGGACCCCTCCTGCAGGGCTATGGGGAGCACACAGGCACTGTGATGCAGTGAACAGTGATAATCCCCAGGTTGTTTCTGCTCCTGGTGCCTGCAGACCCTCCATGGGAAGCCTCCCAGTTTGGGAGTAGGGGCAGCAACACTGTGGAGCTGTCTGGAGGAGAGGAGAGCTGGGCCTGGCTCAGCTGGAGGCCAAGGCAGAGCACATGAGCCACTGTTGGAATTCTGGCACCTCAGCCTGGTGCTGCTGCCCTGCACATCTGGAGCTCTTGCAGCCACATCTTTCAACAGATCCTGAATGGATGTCAGCTCTCCATCCCTTCCTACCCTGGGACAGCCCTGGCTAGCCAGCAGTGCCGATGGATCCTCACCATCCAGCTGAGCTGGGGGCATCCAGGCAGAAGTTGGCACCCGGGATACCCCCCAGGTATGGGCTTCCTGTGCAGCTACACAACCTCCTTGTTTTCCATAGGTCCCTCATGCTGTAGCAAGCCAAAAAACAGACTGGTTTTTATTTGCCTTATTATTAAGCTGATGAGGTTATTTAGCCCGTTTTATGCCCCATTAAATTCTGTGTTTGAAATTCTGTGGAGAGCTGGAGCTTTGCAAACAAAAAGCGCCGCCACCGGGGTTTGCCTTGGAGCACCCGAGCCCATGTTTACTCCCTGGGTATTCTCTGCTTCCCCAGGCTGGTGTGGCTGAGAGAGATGAATGCTCTGTCTGTTATTGTCACCTCTTCTCACTTTTTTTTTTTCCCATGTTCTCATCACTACTTTGAGTGCTTCTTATTTTTCTTTGCCTCTGCAAGAAGCCATAAAATTCCCCAGCCCGTGTGTGGTGTGGTGTGCACTTACAAATTACCATTGAAAAATGAATTGCCTTGACAAAATCTAATGTTTTGTGACACAGCACAAATATGCATTTCATTCTTGAAGAGAAGGAAAAGGAGCTCATTGGAAATATTAAATTAAGCAGTGTAACAGCTGAGAATAATTTGGTTTTCTGCTCTGTTGCTTGTGATTTGGTACGGAGTTTGAGGTGGCAGGGCAGTGCCTGTTTAGAGTGTAAAGCACACAGATGCCTCAGATTTTATTTCTTATTTTGGAGCAACTTTTTTTCTCTGATGATGGCAGCTGGTGCAGCTCGGAACACAGGTTTTGGGAAAGGTCCTGGGGGCAGGGAGCTGCGGGGAAAAACACTGGCCAGTGTGTGGAAGTCTTCTCCGTGGCAGTGCAGTGAGTCACAGGAGACCGAAGTGAGGCTGCAGCTCCTGCTGCTTCTCTGGGAGTTTAGAATAAAAATCCTTCCCAGTGGAGAACAAAGCAGAGCAGGGATGGGTTGGGGAATTCTTGTGAACAGCCCTGGATCCCTGCTGCAGCCAGGCATAAATAAAGCCTTTTTTTCTCTTCAGTCACCCAGCCCTTTAATTACCTGCAGGGTTCCATACAGTGACTCATTCCAAAACCTGGGGCCTGTGTGGCTCCTTGCAGAGCAGCCAGATGTGGAACTCCCTGGGATGTCACTTCCCCCTCATCCTGCCAACATTCTGACCTGTTTTTTCTCCCTCTACGCCCACCTCCGATGCTCTGCCATGGGGAGTCCCTGTGGAGCACACAGATCAGCTGGGCTGTAGCTCAGCACTGGTGGAGCGGAGGTGTCTTGGGGGGTCTGCATGGCCAGGAACAGAGCCTAGCTGTGACCTGGGGGGTGTCACAGGGTGAGGGCATCAGGAAAGTGCTGGTGGCATTGTGGTTGATAGCTGGGCAGCGAGGAGCTGCTCACACGGACCTTTCCCTCCACAGTGTGCAGACTGAAAGTGGGTGTCAGACCAAGGTGTGCCTCAGGGTGGATTTCTCATCACAGTTACTGGGGTTTATCCTCAGTATTAGTTACTTATTTATCTTAAAGTAGTGTCTGGAAAGGGACCAGGTCTCCAGAGGGACATGAAAGTACTTTGAAAGCAAGAGCCCATATCCCAAACAGGTTGTGGCAGTGTGGCTGTCCCATAACAAGGGATGCTAATGCACTCCAACGCACTGGAGAGAAGCCACAGAACAGGAGGATCAAGTTGTACAGTCCAGCAGTACCCAGAAGTCTAGCCTGATGTCTATCTCTTCCTTTTCCCCCATGGACACCCCACCACCCCTCTAAGCCCTCTCCCAGCTGGGTGCCACAGGGCATGCACTGGAGGGGGGGTGAATGCATGTAATGGATCAGGAATAGAGGTAGTGAAATCATAATGGATCCTGGCAGAAACCCCAGCATTTACAGCTCATCCGTGTGGCAGCTGAAGCATGGCCAGGAGTATTTGTGTCTGGAAACACTCGCCTGTGTTGGAGAGGAAGTTCCTGTGGTGCCCATGAGCACAGCCCCTGAGGGTGTCACAGCTCAGTCTCCAAGCCTCTATTGTGGATGTGTCATCTGCTAAGGTCAGATGTGGCCAAGGTAAGTGACCGAACCCAGGTAGAGTCACACTCTTGGCTTGCTTCACGACAGGCAGGCTCTGGCTCTTACACCCCTTACAATTCCCCTGCCCAGCTACGCCCAACACCCAGAGCCACTCGAGGCAACAAACAATGCTTGTAGGGATGGGGGTGCACTGCAGTCCCCACTTGTCCCATGTTGGTGGCTAAAGCCCAGGGCAGCTGCCAGCTCGGTCAAGGGGACCAGCCCAGCCCCGAGGTGTGCTGTGATCAGCTTCGCTTCTCTCTGGCAAAAGCCGAGCGCAACCTGCCGCTCATGCCAAGGTATCTTTGGCACAGGGATGTGGGTAGAAAACCCACAGGAGTGTCAAAGCCATGGACAGTCTCCAAAGTGAGAGCAGTGTTTGACGGGGGAGAATATGCTTTGGAAAATTTACTTGATCCTTGTTTGGAAGCAGCACTGAGAAGCACGCTGAGCCCTCTGCAGACACACACATGCTGCCTTGAGGATCTCTGCACAAAGCAGAGCACTGGAAACATGTTGTCATCCACCTCCTCCCTCTCATTCCTGGCAATTGAGTAAATATCCAAGGAGCTGCTTAGATCCAAGTGCAGGAAAGCAGCCACCCAGCCCAGCACCACAGCAGGGACCCTCAGGCACTGGGTCCCGCTGGAGTCAGTGGGTTCCATCTCCTGCTTCCTGCCAAGGGTCTGTTGGCAGCGTACCTCCTTGTCTGCTGGAGAAGGACTGGACTACGGAAGGGTGCCATGGGCGAGCTCTGCACTTTTCCGGATCATTCACCACTTGCCAGGAATGTTGGTTTCTCCTCTCCCATAGCCAATACTGAGAGCCAAGGACTAGACATGGCACAGCTCGTGTTGTTTTAGCATCCCTCTTCCTTAAAAAAAAAAAAAAAAAAAAAAAAAAAAAAAAAAGAAAAAAAAGAAAATCTGGACAACTTCCCAGATTGTACATCTGTCCATATAATTTACACCACGAGGATGAGGAAGTGAGGAGGGCTGTAAACTCTTTCCATCTGTGCAATGTGTGTGATGATTTTTCCATTCCTTCCTCGCTTCCCCCACTGAAAGCCCCAGGCTTGCGGTGGGTTTGCCAGCAGCGGGCAGCCCCGGTGTGCCAGGGCTGGCTTCGTGCTGTGGGGTCTGGCTGCCAGACCTCTGCCCCCTGTGCCCCTGCCTCGGTTCCTCCTAGGCCCCATCCCCCAGGAGCACCCAGCCACCTGCCAGGAAATGGAACTCACTGAAAATTTTCCTTTAGAACTCCTTTGACGGAAAAGGGTGGGTTTTTTTAACAGTTGGGTTCATAAAATCATGGAATCATTAAGGCTGGAAGAGACCTCCAAGAGCATCAGCCAAACCTTCAATCGCACCCCCCCATGCCCACTAAACCGTATCCCAAAGTGCTTGTCAACTCATTTTTTTAACACTTCCAGGGACAATGACTCCACCACCTCCCTAGGGAGCCTGCTCCAATGCTTGACCACTCTTTCAGTACAGGAATTTTTCCTAATTTCCCTTTGAAATACTCCAACTCCTGGTTGGACCTCAGATGGGTCACCATCAGGAAGCCTCCTTGGTTCACTGCAGCTCCTGAGATCGGGTTTCCAAATGATCACTGCTGTAAAGGTTTTTGTTGTTGCATGGGCTGGAATTCCCTGGGGAAATCCCTGTGGTCCTGTCAGATGAGTGTGGCTTGTCAGCATGAAGCAGGACTCACTGGAGGTGGTCATGGGGTGGATTGTCTCAGCTGAGCTCAGCTCTGCATGTGAGCTGGGGTTTGCTGAGCTTAGGGGTGCTGCCCGCTACCCCCAGCATGTCAGAGCTGTGCAGAGACCAACATGGGCTGGGTGGGCACCAAGAGGAGCCTCAGTTCTGCCCAACTGCATCTCCGCAGCTCCATCAGCGAAGAGATGAATGAAAGAGCAGGATGGTGCCACCTCCCAGCGCCCACTCACTCCCTACACACCAACAGGAGTTGAATTTCTTTCAGATTTCTGGTGAATCACTCCTGGGCATGTGGGTGGGCTCGGAGGGTTCTGCTGGAGCTGCCAGGGCCCTGTGCATCAGCACTGTGGCTCCGCTGAGCCTGTGCCAGGGCACCTGGGACCGGCCGTGTCTCACCAGCGCTCACAGAATCCCCCTGACACCACTGACCCGCTCAGGCCAATCATGCCAGGGGCACGAGGAGGGGATGATAGGTTGCCTTTGGGGTGGCTCTCTCCCTGGACCCCCGCCCAGCACAGACAACCCAGGGGTTGCGAGAACAGCTGCAAAAATACCCTCCAGCAATGCCATCTGTGCCTTTCCCCGGGCACCGAATCCCTACATGGGGACTTTTTCCAGGAGGAGCAAAAAGAGTGCTCTGTTCCTGGTTCCAGGAAAAGGCTGTTGCCTTCCATCTCAGGAGGACGGCTCCCTGGAACCATGTCCCTGGGTTGCAGCCCTGTGCAGGGAGCAAACAATCAATATTTATCCTTCCAGGTGCTCTCTTGCAAGCCTTACCTAACCCCTTCCCCACTGGTGTCCCACACCATCCCAGTCCATGGGCAGGGAATGCCTCCTGACAATCCCTGGAGCCCACTGGCAGCGGAGCAGCACCGATGTGGTTAACAAACATTAATAAACTTTCTGGGTAGGCACCAGGCAGGCGCTTCCTCCAGCTTGACATTCAATTCCGATTGGTGTGACTCATTAGCTATTTATTTATTTAAAGCCACGGAGCTATTTGCAATATTTTTAAGCAGCAAACACAGTGTGTGGGCAGGGAGCTGTTCTGCCTAAATGTTCGGCTCGGTGACACTGATGATAACTTATCAGAATAAATAAGGAATCTTCCAATCATGGGCTTTTTACCGAGGGCGTGTTTAGCGTGAGCTGCAGCAAAAAGTCATAATGTTTCCTTCTCAGAAACTTTTTACCAGTCTGCGTGTTACATCCAGGTTATATCCCTGTGTGGGCAGCTGCCTTCGTGCTCTCCGAGTCCCAATTAAAGAGGGAATACATCATCCCTCCACTCCTCTCCTGAAACCCTTGCAGCTCCGCCAGGTCCCTTCAAGGGCAGCTGCTTCGAGGGGGCTGGGTTGGGAATAGGCACAAGAAGGGTTTGG
>NW_020955531.1:1860376-1875649 GCF_003031625.1 Empidonax traillii
TCTGCTGCCTGCCTTCTAAACTAGCTGAATTATTTTGGAGGCAGTTCTGGGGGTTTTAACACACCCTATCTGCTGAATTTTTTGCATTCTTTACCTTTTCCTCTCTTACACATTTCCCTCACTGCTGAACAGACCTGTGGGAGCCACGTGCACAGCTGGGGCTGGACCAAGGCAGGGACTGAGTGGTGGGTCTGTGGGGGCAGTGGTGAAGTTGGGAACATGCAGCCAGGGGGGCCTATCATGAACTTTGCCCACTGCCCCCATAATTCCAGTGCAGCACTGGCACAGGTTGCCCAGAGAAGTTGTGGCTGTCCCATCCCTGAAAATGTTCAAGGCCAGGTTGGATGGGGCTTGGAGCAACCTGGTCTAGTCGAAGGTGTCTCTGCCCATGGCAGGAGGTAGAACGAATGGTTTCTAAGGTCCCTTCCAACTCAAACCATTCTGGGATTCTCTGATTCTCTGAAAACTGCCAGTGATTCCAAAAACTCCCTCCTGCCACAGTGCTTGGTACAAAACTCAACTGTTTTTATCTTCAGACTCGGATTAACAAAAAAAGGGGCTGGATGCCTGGCAGAGACACTCCTTTTGTGAGCTCCTGCCTGCTACACCAGTCACATCACGTTACATTGTGCCTTGAAACATGACACGATGTGACTGATGCAGTGTATGACGGATGGGGGATCCTCCAGGAAATGCAGAAGGATCCAGTATTCCAAAGAACATTGTTACAGAAACAAACATAGTGCCCTTTTAACTTGTATTGATTGATTGCTAAAAAATAAGGCCTGGTTGGACTTTTGAAAGTCCTAAAATTAGTTGGTAGAGGTAGCTGAGGGAGCAAGAGCCCAACAGGCACTGCTTCCTCCTGCCAGGAGGCAGAGGAGGCAGCAAAGTGCCAGAGCAGGTGGGTGGTGTGTCAGAGTCCCTGCAGGCCCCACAGTGAGTACCCAGGGAAAGGCTGTGCCCAGGAGCATCCGGAGAAGGGGTGGGCAGGCTCGAACCCTCTGTGGCATTTTCATAGAATCCCAGAATCAATGAAGTTGGAAAAGACCTCCAAGAGCATCAAGTCCAACCTGTGACTGATCTCCACCTTGTCACCCAGCCCAGAGCACTGAGTCCCATATCCAGTCATCCCTTGAACATCTCCAGGGATGGTGACTCCACCACCTGCCTGGGCAGCTCCTTCCGATGCCTGACCATCCTTTCAGTGAAGAAATTCCTCCTGATGTCCAACCTGACCATCCTCAGGCACAACTTGAGTCTGTTTCCTCTTGTCCTATCCCTTCTTCCCTGGGAGCAGAGCCCTACCCTCTCTGGATCCACCCTCCTGTCAGGGAGTTGGAGTGGAGAGAGCAAGAAGGTCCCTCTGAGCCTCCTTTTGTCCAGACTGAACACCCACATCTCCCTCAGTTGTTCCTTATATGACTTACCTATGGAGTTTTCAGTTGAGCATAAACTGCTGGAAATGCAGCTCCTGGTGGGATTCCAATGGTGGCTGAGACACCCCTCACTGTGACCCCGCAGCAGCCACCATCCAGGGTCCCCCCTCACTGGGGCTTTGCAGCTCTTTGCACCACTTTCTCTCACCCCCCTTCTTCCTCTTGATTAGCAGCTAAAAATCACGGTGATGTCTGGCAGGACAAAGCCTGTGACAGCAAAGGGAATATTAGGGTCAAGCTTTATTAAGAAAGAAGCTATTGAAATGACATCCTCCAACATATTGCTATTAGGGCCTTGAAGAGTCTTTGCCTCATTAATGTAAAAGGGAGGTGGCAATCTTCCTGATCAACAGTGGCAATTTATTCTAAAGTGTCCATTTTCTGGATGTCAGAGGAAGACTTTTATTTATAATCTTATTTTCAATTTCCACAAAGAACACTTCACTCATGCTCTGGGCAGGTTTTTTTTTTTCAGACAATAACAATTATAAAACGGTGCTCTGCACCCCCTCCCCAAAATCCCCCTTGTAGTAGTGTTGACATATGGAAATGAATCAAAATGTAATAGGCATAATTACCAGCATTGTGTGCAGGCTGCAATTAGTGTCTCTTCAAAGCAGACTTGTAATCAAAAGACACCAATAGACGAGAGAAGGACTGAGCGGCCGGTTCCTGGGATGAGCTGGGGCCTGGGAGGAAGTTTCCCACTCATGAGAGTGGGGTAGGTGCCTGGACAGGGTATGGGTGGGTTTCCCAGTTTGTGGACGATGGATCAGTGGCCCCAGGAGCCACCTCTGACACTCTGCAGTCAGTGCAGGCTGGGGTGTCCAGAGAAACTGTGGCTGCCGCATACCTGGATGTGTCCAAGGCCTGGTTGGATAGGGCTTGGAGCAACCTTGTCTAGTGGAAAGTGTCCCTCTCCATGGCAGGGGGTGGGACTGGATGATCTTTAAGGTCCCTTTAACCCAAATTATTCCAGGATTTTCAAAATTTGTTTGATGAGTCAAAAGAAAATATGAAAAAAGCATTCAAAAAGAAGTAGTCGCTTTCTGCACAGTTTCTCCATTCACCACAGAACTGGCTTGTAAGAAGTCTTCAATACACCAATGGTCAAAAATTATTCATGTTGTGTATTTTGTGAACTGGAGAATATTTCGTTCACTCAGCTCTGAACATGAGACACAATTTGAGTGTGAGCAAACCCCATTACCTGCATCCCTCCAAATGCCAGTGGAGGTTTTGGGTCTAAGCACAGCAGTTTGACAGTTTCGCAATTCAATTTTTACCTGTCAGAAATGTATCAAATGGAAACTACTTTTGAAGAAACATTTCTATGTTAATAAGTTTTTGCTTCAAAATACACCCCCACCACCACCTTTTAATAAGGTTAAAGCATTATCTGGGGCCTCGTTGGAAGGGGCTGCTGGGGTTTCATTTTCAAATTCATCTTGTTCCCTAATAGTTTCTCAAAATCAAAGTCAGAATGAAATATTTTATGGCCATCATTCAGCTGTATGCTTTTATTGACCCAAATACACTTTTTTTTTTTTTCCCCCCAGGGAGATGTTGAGAGGAATTGTTGATATCTGGAGGACCAGAAAAATCTGGGATTTCCTTTGGAGTTCCCTGGTGCCACCACGAGCCTTCCTACAGCAGCCACTCCTCGAGGCTTTTGACAGAGCCCTGCAGGATGTACCATGGTGACAGTGACACCAGCAGGTCCCAAGAGGGCCCAAGAACTGGAACCTCAGTCCAAACAAATGCTTTGGGAGTTCTCGCTCCGGATGGAGTTCTGATGGGGATGCCAGGGTAGGACCAGCTCTTTCCCCAGGGGTAGGCACCTGCAAAGGGACGCTGCCTGCCAGGCACCGCCCAGGAGGAGGGCGTGTGGGACCTGGCACCTTTTGGCACTGGCCGTGCTCCAGCTGTCCCACTGCTGGTGGGTGCAGAGGCCGGTTGTGGGGTGCAGGGTGACAGCAGCCCTGCCTGGTCCCACTGCTGGTGGGTGCAGAGGCTGGTTGTGGGGTGCAGGGTGACACCAACCCTGCCTGGTCCCACTGCCACGGGCTGTGCTCATGGGGTGCTCTGGGCAGAGCCCACCCATCGGCACCAGTACCCCAGGGAGGAGGAGGAGGGGGTGACAGTGGAGCAGTGGGAGTTGGGTGCTGCCTTTGCCGCTGCTGCGGCCTCTCCAGGAGAGCACCTGCTCCCAGGGGAGGGCTGCTCAGAGAGGAGCAGCTCCTCCCAAGTCAGCAGAGAGACACTGGTGTCAGCCAGGGAAGGATCAGGCCCGTCACCAGCGGGTCTGTGTAGGAGGACTTATATTTGTTTGCAGGAGCCAGATGGTTAAAGAAGAGAGTGACATAATTGCAAGAGCCGGCGCCATGAAGAGAGGGGGAGAGAAAGTCATAGCGGGGAAGTGAGACCCCAGGGGCACATTCTGTACCCCACAAGCTGCAGAGGGACCCCACAGCACTGGGGTGTGCCAGCACTCAGCTCTGCATCCCACAGGGATCCATCCTGGGGTGCTTTGGGGTGTTGCTCCTGCATTTAGACAACCTTCCTCCTTGCCTTTGGATACACAGGGAAACTGAAATGTGGGAGGTACTAACGTTGGAGAAGTTATGAGGGCAGAAGTAGTGGGCATGACCTTGTCATCATCGTGAAGTTCATGATCTTAAGCAGCTCTCCATTTATTAATGGACGAGCCATTTATTAACCTGCGCAATTCTGTTATGCCAGCATAAATCTGAAGTAACTGAACAGAGTATGGATTTATACTGGCATAACTGAGGGGAGAACCTGGCTGGCATCTCTGTCCATGGCTGTGGAGGTGGCACCACAGGGTGTCACATAGGACAGGGTGCCCCTCACCATCCTGGGGGCTGGGGAAGAAAATTCACATCTCAGTGGCAAAATTAAGCCTAAAAGAGCATCTCAGTTTCTGCAAAACTAAGTGTTCAGGAGCATGAAATATTCCCATGCATTGTGTGTATGCCAGGACTGGAGCACAGCTTGTCCTTAGCCAAGGGCAAGTGTGAGACACAAGAGAATCGAGGGCATTGGTATTGCTCATCCCTGGCTCGGGCTGGTCCCTCGGGGCTCCCTGTCCTGCACCAGTGCAGCCGAGCTCGCAGCATCCTCCTTTCCCACCTGGAGCTGCCCAGCACCCACAGCCTTCTCAGCTGTGGAGAACCCCAATGTAATGACCAGTTTTGGGTGCAAAGCTCTGAAACAGGGAAAAATAAAGCACCAGCTACACAAACCCCTCTATTCCCTCCCAGACAAAGCTTTGGATCTCCTTCCTGCGTGGAAGTGGATTTCAACCAGCCAAACATACCTGTTGTGTTTTACTTTCTCATTCCTTGTGTTTGGTACAGGCTGCTGAGCAAAGTCAATGCCAAGGATGCTGCAGAGGAGGGAAAAATTTCCTCTGAAACTTTAACTGATCCTTTGGGGCTTCGAAGGACCTCAAGAGGAAAGATGAATCTGAATTTGAAATTACATTTTAGGCCTTCCTGTAGCCTTTCAAAATATCAGAAGGAGCAAGGGTCTGCTATCCCACCATCGGAATCGGGCACAACCTCCTCTTTAAGTGCGTACAAAACCCACCCCGTGGCTTGTGGCTTACTGCTGCCTTCCCTTATCTGCTGCTGTGCGGAGGCTGCTCCGTCTCCGCGGGCTGAGACTCCTTTCACAGCCCTCAAGAATAGCCCAGCACTCGCTATTCCCGTCACGTGCTCAGGTCGCACGGCCCTGCTCTTATCGGCAGCAGCACATGGAGCGCCGGGGGATGTCCCGCTGCCGCCTCTTCCAGCACCATCCCCGGCACCGGGCACGGGGCAAGCCACCATCATGACCTGCAGGGGCTGCTTTATCCCTTTTTTGAGAAAGAGGGGTCTTAGCAGACTGGAGCTGAAAAGAGCTTGGCAAATCCTGCGGGAAAACATCTTTGAAGCCGTTGTATAGACAGAGTCAAAGACTTTGCATGGGGTGTTTGTGTGCAGGTTCTGGGGAAGCTGAAGTGCTCATGGGAGGAGTGAACTCCAGCAAATGCCTGCTTTGGCTCTATCCCAGTGCCCAGGGATTCTCCCACTCAGCTGCCCAAGAGGTTGGGGCCAGGGCTGGGAGAGAGCCTGTGCCCACAGCCCAATCACTCTCCCTGCCTGGGGAAGGCAGGGCAGAGAGCTTTGTACCTGGGAGTCCTGGGAGTCATCCTGCTCTGTATCCTGTGTTGGGGAGAGCCACTGCATTGGGATCACCTGCTCCTGCAGCATCCATGGCTTCCCATTGACCCCAACTGCATCCTGACCCCCACAGAAGGTCCCACCAGGGTCTCCCTGTGCCACAGCAGCTCAGCATGTGCCAGCAGTGCCAGCAGTGTCCTGGATGCCAGGATCCCACACCTCCAATTGTGGGATGGCACACCCATCCCCCTGGTGTGCCAGCAGTGCCACCAGTGCCCTGTGTGCCAGGATTCCACATCTGTGCTCAGCATGTGGCATCAGTGAACCCGTCCCCTGCTTGCTGGGATCCCACACCTCTGAGTAAGGAGGTCAAAGCAGAGGAGAAATACACTCTGGAGTGAGCATCCTCTCCTGCACTGTGGTCTCATGATCGACCACAGAGCTAAATATGTGCTGGTCTGCGACAGCCAAATAAAAAGTAAAAAGTGATGCACACGGATGCACACGCACGGACATGCATGCACACGTGGACACACGCACACACTCACACACACACATGCACATGCACACATATGGAGGCACAGAGACACCGTTCCCTGTCCCGGCTCTCCCAGCCTGGTGCTGGGCGGTGTGCGGGCGCGGGAGGAGTGGGCACTCACACCCTGACAGCGCGGCCCACGCACGCCCACCACCCATATGGCTCCTGCACACAGACTGTGGCTGAACTTGCTTCAGAAGCGTTTTGTTCCCGAGTCCATCCCAGGGAAATGGATCACTGCCCATTGCTGGGTTTAGCAGTTTTTCCTCCTGTCGTTGCCTTCTACATCTCTGCTGGAAACTGTCATTGAAAAGAGGCTGCAAAGCGTTGCTGTGACCTCTGCCCTGGGAATGAGGGTCCACAGCTCCTTCCTACCACCTGTTCTGAGGAAATCACCAACAATCCATGTCACCTGTGATGCTTCACACTGCCTTGTAGGTACAATACTCCAAAACCTTCAGAAATCCCTTTCCACATTCAGCAGAGACTGACACATGAAGCTTTTCCCTCCCTCCTCAGTTCCTTGGCTTTGCACTGAACATTCCCACACCAGGCAACCAGGCAGTATGGACTGGGCAGCATGACCTCCATGCCAGGGAAGGTCCCAGCCCAACCCCATTGCCTGCAGCACTGGATTCTGGTTGGTTTTAGGATTCTAGGATTCAGTTCCCCAGCCAGCTCATGTCCCACCCTCAGGCTTTTCCCTTTCTCCTCCCTTCTCTCACATTTTTACTTCCAAGTGAAAGACGGTGTTTTCTTTCTCTGTTAATTGTGTAATTGTGAAATGAGTCTCCTCCAAGCAGTGGTGAACACAGCATTTCTAAATTTTCCTCAAGTCTCTCCCAGTCTGATTTGTATCAAACCTTTTTTTTTTTTTTTTTCGGCTTTTCTGTCCATCTGTGTATTTATTCCAAGGCCAAAAGGGATTTTCAGATAGAGCAATCTGCCCAAGCTCCCAGTCTGTGCATCCCTACAGACCCAAAGGCTTTGGTGGGAAGCTAGGAGATGGGTCAGGGTATGGATCCCCCCTGGGATGGCAGGTCCAGAATCCCACTGCCTACTACCCCACCCAGCACAACCACAGCACTGTCACAGACATTACACTAGGGCAATTTGGGAAGAAATCTAATCTTGTCTTAATTTTCTTAACTAGTATAAATTTCTAAAGAAAAGACATTTGGAAGCGAAATATCAAAATGTGACATTTGGAAAATGTTAAAAAGAACATTGTTGCATTATTGAGATACTTCGTTTCAATTTCATTTGAAATTAAACTTTGTCAAAATCGCATGTTGTCATGGGAAGTTTGTTCCCAAAAAAGTAGCAGTTTCCAAAGAAATGGTTTCTGGATTCACAATTTTTGACCAGCAGTAGCGAAATGGTCTCAAAGGGAAGGGTGGGAGCCAGGTATGTGCCCAGTTTTCCAGGTCCTAAGCAGGTGGGTCCAGGCTTCAGCCCCTACTGCGTCTTGCCATGCAAGTCACGACCTTGGCAATGCTGGCAGGCTCAGGTGTGTGGAAGAACATGCTGCTTCAGGAAGCATTTCACTTCTAATATCTTCACTTCCAATAGCTGTGATACAGGTGTTGGTCCCAAGGCCAAGCTTGTGCCCAGCTCTGGGTCTCCACTCAATCACGACACTCACATGGCTAATCTGAATTTGTTCCCTGCTCTCCAGAGCTCACTGCCCCACGTGTGCACCAGGATCGCAGCAACAGCACGGCACAGGCTTAGAATGAGCTACCAAAACCTGAGGTTTTCTTCCCCCCATCCACCATTGGGTTATTTGTGCAAATTAATTCCTTATTTTGTACTTGTTGCTGCTTCTCTGCAGCAGGAGTGGAAGCAGAGCTGGCACTGGAGCAGCTTGCACCCAAACGCAGCTTTATGCAGTCAGCAAAAAGGCAGCGGAAAACGACTGTTCAATGAAATCACATATTTTGGGTAAATGTTCCCTGCTGAAAGAGTCAGTCTCTGCATTAAACTGGGTGGCAGGAGGAGTTGCTGTGAAATCATAGCAGGGATTAGATGGAAAAGAGCATTTCGTGTTTAAGTGTTGATTAAAAAGCAATATGTTACCAAAAAGCTTCGCACCAAATGGGTGACTCCTGTCCCTGCTGCTTGGTGACTCTGGAGGATTATGGTGGTATGCCCCATGAGTTCTCAGCATGGTCACTTCACCTTTTCCCAGCCCCTGGGTTTCTTGGTGGGGTTTTTGCTGCATTTCAGGGAGGCCCTTTAGGGTGAAATTAATTCAGTTTAGCAGCCAACAGGCTCCAAATCGATTCATTCTGCAGCCAGGATGGTTTATGGGCAGGACGGATGGTCTGCAGCACACGCCTCTGTGCCGCCTCATCTGCAATCACTGACAGGAGACCTCAGGGGAAAAAGGATCCACAAAACTGTCCCTTTTATGTTTGAGAATAATAGTTATTTGGCTGCTTAAAAGGCTGCCAAAGCCTTGCAGGAAAACCCTGATCAGAGCCATGCCAAGACCCAGGAAAGGCAGTGACTGGGGAAAGGACGTGGCTGGGTGTGTCTTGGCAGGGGATGGCAGGAGGGTGGGTGGCAGCACCATGGGCTAGGATGGGAGGTGACAGTGGAGGTACACCCGCCTTCCCCCTCCCGTAGTGTGAGCCATGTCAGAGGTGCAGAAGCCACAGCCGAGACAGAAGCACCTTGCTTAGAGCAATCACTATCATCCCTCTCCAACTGGTCATTGGCTCTTTACAGTCACTGCTCAGTGGGAAAGCTGTGGAATTCTCCTGGTGCCTCAGGGTGAAGATCCCAGGGGGCTGCATGCCAGCTGTAGTGCTCACAGTGAGGCCAGCCCTGTGCCCTCCTGGCAGCCAGGGATGGAGGGAGCCATGCAGTGTGGCGCAGCTATGGAGAGTCTCTGTGAGCTCATTCATCCCCAAACTCTGGGTTCAGGGCAACACTGTGGCCACCACATCCCAGCCCTCCCTGCCCTGCACTGGTGCCATGTGCCATCACTGCCAGCTTCATGTCCCCGCAGGCTGCACTGGCTCCTGCAGACAGACACACGGACTGTCTGTGTGTCACCTACACTCCCAGCGCAGTTTGGATCCTGGCTTTTCATTTCCCCGTCCTGCTTCTCAAATGCTAATGTAGCTTTTGATGTACACATCTTCATCCTTCAGCACAAGCAGGATCCAGCTTTGGACAAGCACAGCACTGTGCCGACGACGGCTTTGCAACAGGAGCTGCCGTCCTGTTCCTTGACTCGATCCCAGCGTTTTGTCATTTTTGAGGAAATAACAAACTTGAAAGTATTCAGCTTTGGTGCAGCAATTGCAGCTTAATTGCACGTCTCCTTCTGCCCACACAAATGCTGAAAAGTGACTTGGCAAACTTTAAAGGCAATCCAGGACTGAAATGGGAAGGCTTGACAAGCCAGCATTCATCAGCTCTGACTAACGCGTCTGTACTCTCAAACCTGCTGCTGTTCCTGCGTTGGCCTGACATCTTGCTGCCCTCAAAGAATTTCTTTTGAGTCTCAATCAGCGGCTGCCGGGTGGCTGTGCCTGAACGGTCCCCCCAGCTTTTCAGCTGCCAGGTTACCCACAAACCAGGTCAAAACCATTCCTGGGGTGAGGGCTGCATTGGGCGGTGCCCTGGCAGTGGGCAGGGATGGTTTTGTTGCACAGAGAAGACAAAGGGGGAGATGTCCTGGTGTGTCACCGGGGTTTGTGCTGGTGACATTCCAGAGGATGTGGCTGGCTGCATAGCTCCTGGCCCTGCTGCCCACAGGCTGGAGGCTCCCCAGGAGACCTCAGTGTGGGCTGGGGTGCTGGAGCCATAGGCGTCAGCGGGCTTGGGGAGTCCCAGGTGTCCTCATCTGATGGAAATCTGAGCTGCAGCAAGTCCATGGCTCCTGTTAGGGGACAGCTGGGCAGGGCAAAGAGGAAGAGGAAAGGGAAGGCAGAGTCACGGTGCTGCAGGATTCTCAGTACCACAGGTGATGGGAGAGATACTCTGGTCATGCCATGAGGCTGGAAGGCAGAGTGTCCCCAGGGCAGGGCTGTGCCTGAGGGCAGGGGCAGTGGCAATTCTGGGGTTGCTTTGCCTCCCCATATCCCTGATATCCCTGGGGAAGCCTCTTGGCACTGCTGGAACTTTTACCTGCTCAGCTGCCAGGTCCCCTGGAGGAGACAAGGTGAGGAGTGAGCTGGGATCAGCAGTTAGCAGGAATGCATGTGAATGGGGTCAGGAATCCCCAGCAGAAAAGAGAAGAGTCAGACAACCACAAAAGATCTTGTTAGCTCAGGTTCAGGCGCATCTCCCAGGTCTGCTGCTCCATCCAGCCCTCCTTCCTCAGGGTGCTGGACAGGCAGACTTCCAGAGGCTCTGGCCCAGATGAGCCAAGATCAGGTTGGCAGTGGGATGGAGCAGAGCTTGTGGACCTGGCCCAAAGGGACAGCACCAGGTCCTGAGCCTCCAGTGGACGCAGCCTCAGCTCACAGTCCTGTGAGTTTTGGGATCAGCACAAAGTTCAGGAGCACTTGAATTCCTTATTTTGTTGAACTGCCCCTCAAGGCTGAGCAGGGGTCAGCCTTCACGGCATGCTGCCTACACTTGGCACAGTGAGCATTGAGTCTACAGGCTTTTGCAAGGAAAATATTTAAGATTTCTCAGCAAATGGTGCATGCCCTTTTTCAGAAGGATGTTTTGCTCTTTTCCCCATGATCAGACTCATCCAGCGTGTTTGAGAGGCAGCCTCATTTATATACAGCACTGGAGGAGTGTGGGGAGAAGATCTTCTCTCCCTTCAGAAATGGCACAATTTACCGAAGGACAGGAATTATGTAAAGCAACAGGATTTACTCCCAGCCCAAAGTATGCAAACAGTGTGAGTTATGCTGCACGGAGCTTCTGAAAAGATAACTAGGAGGGGAGGCCCCTTGGTTCATTTTGTGAATGAGTGACTCGGTGGTGGATGTTGGGGTTTATTCCGCTCCATACTGTGTACACAGTACTTACCACGCGCTTGGAAACGAGCAGACGAGGAAATAGATCTTTGCTGGAGGCAATTGCTTTCCCAGCACTGAGAGAAAACATTATGCATGGCAGGCTTAGAGGTTATTATTTTAATACCTTTCTTCTCGCTGTAGAGCAAGGTGGCTGTGTGCTGGGGCAGGCACGCCGGGTCAACCCCTGCTCCTCCATACACCAGTCACCGTCAGGCTGGGCTCTCATGGTGGGTGCAAAATACCCCCTCAATCCCCACGCTGTGACTGTGCCACAGAGACAGGCTGAGCCAAACTCAGCTCACCTGACTGTGGTGACGAGGCCAGGCAAGGTCCCTGTTGCCTCCTGCCCCAGCCCTGGGAGCTGCACTCTCAGCCTCTGCTTCAGTGCCTGTCTGGTCCTTCCATCCCTGCTCCCTCACTCCTCTAGCCATCTCCTCACACAAAGCAGCTTCTTGCCACACTCTCCAGGAGAGAAAATCCAACTTTCTGAAAGAGCGCTGTGTTTTTGGGTGTATTCTGCATAAGACTCAAAATAGCATCTTTCAGGATAAATCTGTTGGGATGATCTAAACCAGAGTGGATATAGGAACATCAGAAAACAGAAGCACTTCAGAAGCAAATAGATTGATCAGAGAGAGCAAGTGCACGGACCATGTACCTGGAGGCTGATCTGATCATGTGTTGCTGAGAGGTTTCCCATCCTCACCTTTACTTCCAGTAGAAATTCCAGCCCTGAAGGATTGTCCTCCAGCAGATGCCAGGCTGGATTACCCTTCACAGCTCTTGCTCCTCTTGCTCTGTAGCATCCCCATCATCTCCAGCCCAGCCAGGCTCTCCATGGGGGTGCCACTTTGCAGCCTGCAGCCCCTTAGAGTGGGCCCTGCTTGGCAAGGTGGCACTTGGCATCCTGGTTGTGACATGACAGGGAACCCTGCTTTTGCTTTCCACAGCAGAAGGAAGATGTGATACAGCAAAAGAAACATCACTTGCGGTGTAGGTGAGCACAGGGCACAATGCACTCACTGCCCTCCTTCACAGGGAGGGGGGCTTCCTTCATCCTTCTGCCCAGGAGCAGGGAGAACACCCTGGAGACCCCTGCTTTGCCCCCCTGCACCTCAAACTGTGGGGCTGTCGCATCCGCAGGGACACTGTGAGGCTGCCTGAGCCACAGGAACACCAACACCAGAAAAAAAAAACCCTAGAGCCTCCCCAAAACGGCTTCACTGCGATGCCTCAATGCTGGTGTGGGGCTGGACTGGGGGGCAGGGGGGGCTGGCAGCTGGCTCTGCCTACAGAGCTGTGCCTGGCTTCTCCAAGCCTCCGTGTTTATTTGTTCTACAACAGCTTGAAACCAAACAGGGTTAATAGCCCTCCCTGTGTCCTAGTGAGATGAAACTACCATTGGGAGACCCAGGACAATTTTTATATAGGATTAGAAAACAAAAATCAATATTTAATTATCTGTAAGCTTTTTGTGTCACTGCATCCTTAGCTTGCTAACGGTGAGTGCCGGCTGCCAGGAGAAAGTAAGTCATTAAAGGGGCAGTATCTTTTACTGGGCTGTTATGGGCCCGCAGTAAATAGAGCACATTATCACTCCTCACACACCCTCACGGTTATTTATCTTTACAATCTCTATTTACCTATATTTATGGAGGGTTTCTCCTGTATATTATATGGCCAGGTTAACTTTAATGGGCTTCATTAAAACAGGCACTTAACAAAACTTTGGAACATCCTCGTTTGGACAGACGGCAGGAAACTGAAACGGGGAAGGAGGAGGAAAAGCACTTTGTGTCACTGAGTCCCCGGGAGCCGAAGGGTGGGTGATGCAAACGCTGGTGGCTTCAGGGCTGTGTCACCACCCAGGGCTTTCTGGGACCCACCGCCACGGCAGAAAGGGCCGTGGGTCTGCCAGCACGGGGCTTGGGGAGGGTCTGAGATGGGACGAGGATGGACCCTTCGTGGACACTGGATGCTCAGCTCCTGGGTGTCCCCCGTGTCCAGGGAGCCGTGGGCGTGTGGCACTGAGGGACTGCGTAGGGGTCTCCCTTCTTATCCCTGTTGCCCCTTTCCCCCATATCTGAGTCTGCCCTGGACTACAGTGTGCTCCCTACGGCGCAGCCTCCCAACCCGACAACCCCACGGGACAGACGGACAGAGCACCCTGCATCGCTCCTGGTGGAGGGTCCGTCCTGCGGCGCTGCCCCTGCGGAGCCGCTGTCGCCGCGTGGCCCATCCACCTGTGAACACCCGCTCGGAGCCACGCTCAAAACACAACAAATAAATACTCTGGGAAACGAAACCTTTCGCCGCGGGGAGGGGAACGGGCAATTAGCGGATCTTTTTGCTGCAGTAGTTAATTTTTTACAAGCCTCCCTTATTTTCCCTGTTTCCCCTGGTTAATAATGACTCGCAGCCGCTTACGCCATAAATAAGTTCCACAAATTTCGCAGATGCACCGGGCTGTTTAAGCAGGGAAATTGAGCAGCATATGTCTGAATGGTTAATTGACTTAATTGCTGTTAGTTGGGCTATTAGCACACTTGATCCACCCCAATGACCGCAATACTTTCTTAATGGTGTTCATTTTATTTGGATGCCAAGCTCCAGTTACCATTACAGGGAAATTTCCAATTGCTGATTACCTCATAAATATATAATTGTAGTCATAGGCTAAATAAAGCCAACAGGCATTAATAATGAACAGCATTTGACTAAGAGCCTTTAAAGGATGATGGAAGTTTCTTTAAGGACCTCAGCTATTCTTGAAATGTAAATAATCTTTCATGCTTCTATTTTTAATGATGCTGCGTCCTTTTTCCAGTCGGCATCAAGCACCAGGAGAGGTGTTTGATGAATCCCAAGGCCAGGTAATGTCCAGAGAAAACAACAGAGCCGGGAGCCCCACAAGCTTTCCCCGTTCCACCCCAAGAATCAGTTCCCAAGGGACACTGATGTTCTTCCTTTCAGGCAGCCACTGGAGTGTGAGCAGCCAGTGACTCCAGCCTTGCATCCAGGCTTTCTGAAAACAGTTTATCCCACCCTCTGTCTGCAAGGAAAGGAAAGAACAAAGTGCTACCAGGCCAAGTCCTGCCCTGTGGGTGAGGGGCTTGCTGGGCAGGCTGTGCAGGCGAAGTGTGCTGCATCTCTCTTGATGCTACAAGTGAGGCTGCTAAAACCAGGTGAGTGTGTCACCAGCTTCAGCTTTTTTCACAATGGGGGGGACAGCTGTCACTTTCCTGCCTAGTCCCCCATGCAAGGTGAGGATGACCCTGAGAGCAGCACCCACAGCAGGGGTGGGTTATCAGGACCCCTGCCTGGGACCAAGCCTGGGTGCAGCCCTGGGTCCAGAAACCCCCAAATGAGTTTAGTCTGGCACCAAACAAATAACTAAAAAAACACCCGTACCAGTGCAGATCTGTCCCCAAGGGCAGTGCTAAGGGCAGGTATGATTTATCCAGAAGAGGAACAGCAAGGGAGAAATGGCCTTTTCCAACTCCAGCATTGTTACTGGCTCTAGAGACAATTTAATTATCCCAGGCTATTCTTAACTGACCTAGTCAAATGAACCTGCCTAGCTCTGTCCACAGTAATTACCCACGATTTGCTAATTCATGTGGAGAAGAAATTACTCCTCGATAGTCTGTTAATCTTTGATTCCCAACCATGAGCTCATTTACTCCAGGCTTGTTCCCTACTGGCGCCAAACAGAGAGCATTACATTAGCTATTAGGGAACTAGTTATAATTAATGTTGGCTTTGACGATAGCCTGGTTTAGGCAGATTCCTCAGGGTGCTGCCATGGGTGGGGATTGTGTCACAGCCTCGTTTCTGGAATTTTAGACCATCCTGCACATTCCTGTGGCAGGGTCACTCATGCTAATGAGCAGTGCTGGGATGAACTGGACCAAGGCTTGGACACTCTGGGTCATGAACACAGGGAGGATGGGACCTGAGCCCTTGATCCCTGTGAGGTGAGGATGGTCCCCATGTCCCATGCTCTCCTGGGACACTGCCCACCAGGGTCTCTCTGCAAACCCACCAGAAGCTGGTCCCTGTGTCACCAGGACAGCTGGCAGGGCCCCCCTGCCTGCCCACCCCTCTTCATCAGATAG
>NW_020955531.1:1876975-1878381 GCF_003031625.1 Empidonax traillii
TTTTTTTTTTTTTTCCCTGGCTATTTATGAGCAGAGTGAGAAGAAAGTCTGGCAGAAGAATGGCCTGGAGGCTCTGGGACACCAGCGAGGTGGACGTGGTGTGGGGACACCGGAGGCTGGTGATTTTTGAAGTTAGAAAGTGCCTGAAGGGCCATTGAATCCACAAGGGAACTGGGAGGGAAGCACAAAGGATCCAGTGCCCTGTCTAGACACTGAATGTACTTGAAAATCAAGTCATGGGATTATCTCCGCAGAAGAACAGACTGGGCAGACATACAGTGACCAGCATTCAGGGCTGAAAGGAAATTGCAAGAAATAAAAAAAAAAAACAAACAAACAACAACTCAGAAAGCTGGCAAAGCAAAAAGGCTGGGGCTTCCCGTGGCTATGAGCGGCACCCAGATGGATAAGTCAGTGCCTTGGAAATAAAAATAGGAGACAAAATTTCAGGGGATTAGAGAACCATCTTCCATTGACACATATGCGCACAGAGGAATGGTTACATGGAATAACCTGGCCACAGGAAAGAATTGTATTCATGTATGGGATAAATAACACGAGAAGGCTCCCAGGTAAAGGGGACACCCAAAGATTCTCTGGATGGAAGCTCTGATCTGCATCTCTGCACAGAACAGAGAGAGCTGTGTGTAACAATAAATATCTGCCTGTGGATAGCCCAGGAATAACTACAGTGTGTGTAACGCACCAGCATTACGGGATTTTTGATGTATAAAAATGTCTTATTGGCTTTCTGTTTTTTCTCTCACATATCATACCACAATACTCCTCACAGCCGAGCACGCTCCTTTTCAGTGCCCGCTGTATTTATTAGAGCTGAGGAAAGAGATTTTCTCTTTTCTGTTGGTTTTTTTTTTTTTATTTGCTAAATTTAGCCATTTTTCTGGCGACGACATTCAGCGGCACAGAAAGCAATGCTCTCAGATAAGTTCATCATTCTCAAAAGCCTTTCGTGTCACTTAGTGAGGAATTTTTGCTCGGAAAAACATTTCAATGCAAATGATGGCCATTACCGCAATTCAATATTTATTTTTTTGCCCCCAAATGTGAAGATAATTTCATAACTGACTCAGGAAGGTGGGCAGCAGGCAGGGGAGCATGACAGATGTTCCGGGCTGCACCCCCGTGTGTGTCACATGTGGGTGCTGTGGTGGGTCCTTGTGCTGTGGGGGACGTGTGGGAGCCTACCTGGGTGGGGCTGCTCAGGTAAAGCTGCCAGAGTTTTGTGAGGTGACTCCATTAGTTTGAAAGAGCTCTGACCACCTCCTGTGGGGTGGGATGACATGAGCTGTGCTGAGGAGGATGATGAAGCTCTGCGGTCCCCAGCACAGGAAGGGCATGGAGCTGCTGGCGCGAGTGCAGAGGAGGCACTAAGATGATCACAGGGA